>NW_007726790.1:323261-387453 GCF_000696425.1 Galeopterus variegatus | reverse complement strand
GGGGGGGGGGGGGGGGGTGGGGAGGAGGAGGGTGGAAGGGCATTCCAAGCTCATAGAAACAAGAACTAAAGCTTGAGGAGAGAAAAGAACCTGAGAGCATCGGGGACCCCTCTTAGTTGAATTAACTGGAGTGATGTGTGATGATGAGAAGGTGAGGCCATAGTAGATCGGGGGAGCAATGAACATAGACTAAGGACCTTACAATGTATTATGAAAACTATAGGAACTATTTTGTTGGATTTTTTATAGTGAATATGTTTAACTTCTCTCTATACATTTTAAATTACATTTTCTCATCCCCACCTCCAGAGATATTGATTCAGGCAGGAAGGGTCCAGGATTGTGATCTTCCAAAGTCTCCCAGAGACTGTTAAGCATTCAGTTTTGGGAACCATGGCTGAAATGATTGTTTCCGATACAAGGCAAATGACATTTTTGTTTTTTTAAGAAAAGCTCCAACTCTATTGTACAACCATTTTAAATTATTTCCTTTTATTTTACAATAGCTTAATTCCGGTACAAATACACATTCTCTGAGTGTATTAAATTTAAATTATCTCTAAGAATTATAATAGATTGGGCAGCCATTTTAACAGTTTGCCACATTTGAATAAAGGGCCTAAATAATCATTGTAAAGCATATGTTTGTGAGGTAAGTTTTATAAAGTTTTTAAAATGAAGGCAAACAAGAAAAAAGTCTACAAATACAAACATCAGAGGTTTTTTAATTCTAAATTTTTAACACTAACTTAAATATCATTTGACGGGCTTTCAAAACGATGGACATTCTAAAACTATAAAGTACAAAGTTATTACAGATAACAATTTTGATACAATGTATTTCACTAAACATTTTTAAGTTTTTGAGTTTGGGAAAATATAAAGATGCCAATGTTTTCATAATTAACTTTTGAAAATATGTATAATGCACTAAAATTCAGACATCAAAGCATCTATTTCTTTAAACTTTTTAGTTATATTTTCAATACATTCTCCAGCTTTTAGTTTTATCCCATCAATTACAAGATAGTCCTCTTCATAGCAGTTTTCAAATGGACTGCCTGCAGGAGCTTCAGGGATGCATTTAGAAAACTGCAAAAACAACCATATAATTCATCAGAACTACAAATTACTTGATTATTTGAACAAAACATAAAGTAGTCAGTAATTCCTCAAGCCACAGCATTTATACAAACTTTTCTGTTATGCTGGTGGCCAAATAATGATTCCCACATATAGTACAAAGTATGGTAAATGTGTTTGTATAATATAAGTATAATGTATGGTAAATGTGTTCGTAAAGAATGAGTAGTTATTTAGGTCCTGTCTCTATTTCCCAACATTATGCATTTTTAGTTTTAATTTTATGCTTTGGAAAAACGTGATCATTTTAATTCTGTGTGAATTTTATGTATTGTTTTATTTTTTAAATTATCATAAAGAATACAATTTAAAACTATTTTAATCACATCTTCTGTGGTCATATTCTCATAAGCAAGTGCATTACTTTCAGTAGTGATAGTGCACTCTAGCTTAGTAGGAAAAGACACTGGTAAAAACAATGTGCACACAGACAAGATTCATAACTTCAAGGTTCATTAAAGGTAGGGTTAACTTCCCCCATAATTCAAGGGAAAAATACACATGTAGTTTATGCAAGTATTTTCATATATCAAAAATGTACCTTTTAATACAAACAATTACTCAGTAAATTTTGTGTTATTTGTGTGTGGATTTTCCAATTTGTGAATTATTCATGTGGATTTATAAAAATCTAAAATTAATTTCCTTCCATTGCTTACCAAGTAAGGGCATGTCAACCAGTGTTAATAATAGCTAAAGAAGAACATAACTAGGAAGGTGACTCTAGTGAGTAAAATAATCTCATAAAGCATTTCAATGACAAATAGAAGTTTTGATAATCCATGTGTGTATGCTTTTTTCCACATTGATACTCTTATCTATTGATGTAAATGATTGAGAGTAATTAAATTGAAAATTCATAGATAAAATAAATGATGAAAACATCACCAAATTTACAACTTTGAAAACAGTTCATATAATATCTGCTCCAAGAATCAGCATGCTCTAAACTTCAAAATTTTTCAGGTGGCTCTTTTTGGCGTGTTTAGCTTATAGGATGCCACTTTCTCCTAAAAAGGAAACACTTCAACAGTTTTAAGTGAAATTTCCTTGGAAGCCATATAATTGTTTCTAATAACCAAATAAATAAATAAATAAATAAAATTCCAGAGGTGATCATTTCTTTACTTTTAAACTAGAAATTCCTCTATCTTTGATAGTTGGTTTAATTCCTATTCTTCACATTTAAAAATGAGCAAGGCCCTAAGTATTCTGAACCTGGCATAAATGCTAGAGTTACAAAGCTCAGTGAGCAGAGTGGCTTATGAACCAGTCAGCAGGAAGCACTCACCTGCCTGCCAGCAAGTTAAAATGGTTAATTTTTACAATTACTAAATGCCTTTTGAAAACATAAAATAAAAGAATCTAAAAAAAAATAAATAAATAAAGCAAGCTCCTGCTTGGTGATGTATTAAAACTATGTATTTTACCTTAAGAAATAAAAATCAGAAGTAATTTTCTGTTCTATCAAGTTTGCTAGTTATAATGGCAAAATAGAAGCCAATTCTGTAGCTTTAAAAGCCACAGGACATCACTACAAAAATCAACCTGGCTATATTTTTGAAAAGACAAACTGCTAAGACTGAAAAAACACTGCACAAAATCATACAGTGTTCAAACAAAACACATATTTGCTAGAAAAGAATAATTTATATATATATATATATATATTCATTATATGTATATACAATATATGTCACCAATCTATAGACCTTATTCTACAAAAGGTAAGACCTATCTACAGAAAACAGTCCTTTTAGAAAGTAATCTTAATTAGAAAAATGACATTTACAGCCCATGCAAATTCGGGTAAAAGTTGGTATTGCTGGTACTGATTTAGAAAGCTATCGTGTTTTTCAACTCAGTAGGAGTTTTTAACATTAATTTTATTTTATTTTAATACAGTTATCTTTATAATGATAAATTCTGTATATCTTCTTTTTTTTAAAAAAAGATGACCAGTAGGGGGTTCTTAACCCTTGACTTGGTGTTGTCAGCACCATATTCTCCCAAGTGAGCTAACCGGCCATCCCTATATAGGGATCTGAACCTGTGGCCTTGGTGTCACCAGCACCACACTCTCCCAAGTGAGCCATGGGCTGGCCCCTAAATTCTGTATACTTTCTTAATTTCTAACTCACTAAAGGAGGTGTTTAAGAATTATCTTTATTCTTGTTGAATGAAATAATGCAATTGGGCAGTCTGTCAAAGGGTGTGAAACACCTTGTCTATTTATAAATCCATCTTTTTCTGCATCTGTGAACTTACAAATTTGGGGATGGGTAGTTGCTCAACGTGACAACGTGGGAAAAGAGAAGTGAAGTAAGAAAATCTTAGCACTTATTCTCTCTAGCAATTGATACTGCCAATTCTCATCTATAATAGCTAACCTTAGGTGTCTACTGCTTTGCAAAGCCCTTTTCCTGGTTTACCTTATTTAATCCTCAAAACAATCATCTGAGGCAAGTAATAAGCAATTTTGCCAAATTACCCAGGTCCTTAGTGGCAGGACCAGGACTGGGTCACAAACATTACATTTTAGCATCAGTGTCAATATGTTCTCTTGAATCCAGGTATACTAATATATCTAAATGAATGAATACAATCTTAAGGATATACACAACTACTCACTGCCATTTTTCTTCCTATTTAGGGAACAGCTGTACTAACTTGTAAAAGCATCTGTCCTATCACCTATTATTCTCATACCTACCACATTGCTGCTCTATATTAATGATCTGCGTGGGCCCATATCACAAATCCTCATTCAAACATTGAATGAAGTAAGCACATATGGCCTTTCTGAGTCCAACATAGTTGGCCAAAAGAAAAAAAACAAAAGCCAAATGATTTCTCAATAGGCTACTGGTTTATTATTCACCTCATGATAGTCAAGGGCTGAAATTTCAGATGTGAAAAAGTTTTCCATATAATTAAAATGTACAACTAGGAAAAATTCTGCAGTTTAAAGAATTTTAAGTTGCTATTTAGGTCTGATAATAACTATCAATACTACCTTTTCTTCTGTATTTATTTCTTCTCCATGTTCTTCTTCTGACTCATCAGGTATTGCTGTGGGCTCTAGTGCTTGCTGTAGCATTTGCTCCAGTTCTTTTAGTAAAACTTCTGTCTCAGAGACAACTAAAGAAACACCAATATAGTAAAAAATTCTACATATTGATTAACTCAATCTAATGCATAATTTTAACCATCCAGAAAGAAAAAAAAATCTTCTAAATGCTAACAGATAAAATAAATATTTTAAAAAATTTTCACATATGTGTGACCTCTGCATGATGCAAAATAATTATGAATTTCCAGGTGAATCTTTCACAATTCTTCCTTGAAAAATGTAGGTGGTTTTTTTGCTATGTATAAACCATAAAGTATCCCTCAAATATCAAAAGCTCACTAGAAGTTTTTGTTGTTGTTTTTCTTTTTTAAGGGCACCAAAATAAATTCTGTTATTTATAGAACAGCAGTCAGAAAATTTTTTCTGCCAAGGGCCAGAGAGCAAATATTTCAGGCTTTGTGGGCACGATGGTTTCTGTGACAACTGCTGAATTCTGTTGTTGTAATGCAAACCATAGACATGTACATACATAAATGACAGTGGCTATGTTCCAATAAAACTTTATTTATAAAAACAGGCAGCAGCTGGTGGCCTGTGGGCCACAGTTTGCCAATCCCTCTACAGACTGTTAAAACTACTGTTTAAAAGGAAAAGTCATGTAATTAAGTACCTAGGTTGAACATAGGCTAGTCTATTCCTAATCCAAATGGTAATGTATTTTAATTGTCTAATCTGATTTTTTTTAAAATGCCACATTTATAAAAGTTTTTTATACTACTGTGACATAAATACAAAAGTAGAGTAAAAGTAGAGAATCTGGTAATTCATTGAACTTGCTGAGATTAAAAAGAAAAAAAAAATCCCCCACCAAATAAAAAAAAAGAAATAAAAGCCTATTATAAATCTATAGACTCAACTACTGAGTAACAATATGCATTTGAATTCCTGACTTAAATAAAACATTTTCATTTGATATAGGGTCTGTTGAAGCAAAGATCAAAGAAAAGAGGTCACGTGTGGCCCACTGCCCTGCACCAGAGACAGATGGAACATATGAGAAGCTCTTCCAAAGGCAACATAATTCAGAGAGAAAGGCCATGAGTACAAACCCCTTCATCTTCCACTCTAGTTACTAAAATCTGACATGCCACCTCCTATTATCTGCCATTCATTAGCAGGTCACCAAAAATCATACCAGGTAGAGCAGCTAAAAGTTCATGGAACATGAAAATATACCCAAACAGAATATAAAAAAGGAAATTTTAAAATTCTGTTAAAATAGTTATTAAATAATAGGGTAAAGTCGTGGCAGGTTATGAAATAGAAAGTTTCCCTTTCATGGTTCTTGCTACGGTACTGGAAAACAATTTTTAGCTTATATTTTTCACATTAAAGTTTTGTCCACAAAATTAGTTTTTCTGTCACTATTTATTGCTTGCCTCAAGCATTTTTTTTTTTTTCCTTTTTGTCTTTTTTCATGACCGGCAATGGGATCGCAACCTTCGGTGTTGCGCCCGCACCGCGCTCAACCAGTGAGCAGACCGGTCTCTATATGGGATCCGAACCCACAGCGGGAACGCCACCGCGCTCCCAAGCGCCGCACTCTACCGAGTGCGCCACCGGGCTGGCCCAGCCTCAAGCATTTTTATATTCAATCAACAAGTATTTATTGTGTACCTACTCAGGGCCAGGAACTCAGGAAAATTGACATCAACTAGCAAGCCTTCCTAGCCATCATCTCTTCCCAGCCAATCTTAGGTTTTCTCTATGGAAAACTTCTTTTAAAACAGTTTGAAAGAAGTTTTCTGATAAGACACTCCACACCTTAGAACAAGTTCCCATGTTTAAAAAACAAAACAAACAAAAACTGTAATTAACATATTACATACATCCACATAGACCTTCATTGTATGGTTATTGCTAAAGCCTAAGAACACAGAATACAGAAATGCTTCATTATAGAACCGTGATATTCAAAATTTCGTGGGCATAAGAATCACTTGGGGAGTTTATTAACAAATATAAATACAACTCCATGTTTACTAAATCAGAATTTTCTAGAGGAATGTATGTTTTTATTGAAGCACCTTTGTTAATGAGATTAACTTCCTCTTATGACAGATTTCTTATTTAGTAACCTGTTACTTAATAGATGAATAATTGTGGTTATCTTCACACTGATTACCCAGTCACACTCACAAATGTTGTTTTACTGTCTGACATTCTGAATCTACAGAAATTGACACTGTTATTTAATGCATTGTTGAGAAGATGGATTTTGAGCTATGCTATAAAGGAAAAATGGCAAACAAATATCTTCATATTTCTAATGTTAGGCTAAAATATAATCAATTTATGATAATGAATGTTATTGCCAAATGGCATTGCAGGCTCTCCGTTTTCAAACAATCTAGAAAAGTCTGTACATTGCCTTTTGATCAAAGGGTAGACAAAGTAATGGATGACTTCATAAATGAACAAGAAGTCATAACATCAACTTGACTGATGTCAAATTCTGCTTCCAGAACAATGAGAGGTTTCCTTTTCTAAATAGGTACTCCTATAATATAAAGCGAAGTTCAAGAATAATTCTCAAGAAATAGCAGTTACTGTAATCTACAAAATAGGTTATCGAAATTGGTCAATGATATCTTCCAAAGATAGAGACAAAATGAATGCCTTTGCTGATCGCACAACCAATCATATTCTATCAATACTGATTATCCTGTAGTTTTCCTGACTTGTTTCAGTTTGTTGTTTAAAGTGGTAGCATTATAGCTGTTCTGTCACTAAGAGAAAGTTGAAAGAAAAGAGAAAGAATGAAAGAAAGGAAGGAAGGAAGGAAGGAAGGAAGGAAGGAAGGAAGGAAGGAAGGAAGGAAGAAAGGAAGGAAGGAAGGAAGGAAGGGAAAGAAAGAGAAAGAAAAAAAGAGAAGAAAAAAAAATATTTCTAAAACTGAAATCCCTATCTGCTTTTAAAAATGAATGTGTATAAATCAGTGTTGTTTTTCCATTCCTGATAAAAAAAATAACTCAATGTTTGTCTCAATAAATTGGTCACTATTTTAAGAACTTTCAAATGTATATTTATAAACTTTTCTTTAATCTCTACCTCTTTATTGAACGTTTAAAGAAGCTGTCTCCTCCCTTATGGAGGCTACTGGTTGAGTTATCCCAAAACTGGCATTGAACAAAAAACTCTTAAATATACTTGCAGAGCAACGTCAATGTTGAAATTCTGCAGGAATTCTAATGGAGGAGGAGGGTAGGAGGAAGAAAAAGTACATCATTTGGTTTTGTTTTAAAGTAATCACAAATACTCCTCTATATGCTTATAACTTAAATGTAGAGAAGAATGAAATACAGGTTGAGCTGTAATGAAGAGAGCACTACGCTTGGAGAGAAACAGAAATAGGAGGCATGGTGCTCTGGGGAAAGAAGGATGAGGGCCAACCCCACCTTTTAGCCTAGAAGTTAAAGGTTACTCCAAAACAAGAGTAGGTGGGCAAAGTTTGTTTTGAATAGCAAGATACCAACTTTCTCCCTGTCACCACTTCTACCTCCTAGACCCATACCCCAAGGCTTTCATGCTTCCTCCAGGATCCACCAAGATCCAGACCTTTCCTATATTAACTATCCTCTTCCAAGCTTACCTGTCTCAAGTGGCCGATAAATATATCCTTTGCTAATTTAATAAAGAATGTTAATAGATTATTAGTTGGTCCTGGGTAATATGTCAATCTTTTATTTATTCAAACTTTTATAGATTGTCTACTCCCCCAAAAAGAAATGAGGTATTTACCAACAGAAACAATGAAATAAAAAACAAAAATTCAAAAGACTAAAAGAAACCAAAATCAATTCATTAAAGGGGATACAAAGGGCAATAATTAGATTTAAAAAAAAATTAGATCAACTACCAACGCTGTACAAAACCCCCATAAATTTAGCTTTAAGCTTCCTGGTATTAAAACAACCAAGAAAATAGCTGCACACTTTGATCAATTTTAAGAAGCGATGTGTTCTTTGAAAAGTCATATAACCTCTTAAGTGCCTCAGTTTCCCTGTCAATAAAATGGGAGATAATATAATACCTACTTCATCTATCTCACATAGATCATGTAAGAAGGTTAAATAAACATATACATGGTGTTTAGAACAGTGAGGACACTTAACAATTGTTATAGGTGTGAGTCATCATTATTATTATTGCTATTTATCATTTTATCATTATAGATGAATTTTCTTGTTCCTAAATGGGGGGAAAAATTAGTTATAGAGACAATATAAACATAACACTTGATATTCCTGGTAGCAAGGTAGCAGTTTTCCCAAAAATACAAATGTGTTTCACAAATACTTATTTATTAGATTAAATCTTTATACAGTCATGGACATACAGTTTAAATTATTTAATGATTCCTCAGCTTTTTTTAATGAAAGTCCAGAAACAGGCCAGTTCTTATTGGATGAGAGAGAGAGAGGGAGAGAAACAATTTGGTGGAGCATAAAACCCATAAAGAAAAAGCAAATCTGGGGCAGGAGACTAATGGGAACTTCAGCACCTGGGAGCATAAGTAAAGTGGGTCCAAGACGTGGAGAGGAGATTCAAGAAAATGGTATAACTTTCTTCTAACATTTGGCCCTACCTTAAACTATGAAGAAATGAGAGATATCAGAGGCTTGGATGGAGGGATCCACAGAAACATGGGTAAGGGATAAAAAACTTCAGGAAGGTTAAACTTGAAAAAAAAACAATTTTTCAGGAAGTAAGTCAATTTTTGCAAAAAAAAACCATAGTAGACTAGATGTTCCTGCTCTTTAGTTGTTCACAGTGGAATGGAGGAGTAACTATTTTAACAATTAACTTTTGAGACTTTAAGAGCCACACAGAATGTGAGACTCCTGAAGGGATGACTACTGAGGAAGAGTCATTTCCAGTCAATGGATGCCTCCTGGCTGCTGTGGATTTCTTCTGTAGTATCTTGCATTGAGTTGGAGGGGAGAAGGATCCCAGTGTTGGAATCCTCAATTACAATGCCAGGGTCTCCTAGTGAGAACTCAGTTCATGGATAAACAGAATTTTGCCTTTCTACAGAAATACATAAACTGATTTATGTAAGGGACACAGTAGCTAAGAAAAGGCACTTTAATTAGTGGGAAAACAGAAGCAGAATAAGCTTGAAAAGAGAGAAACAACAGAATCTTGTACTGGTTTAGGAGAACAAAAGAATTTTTTTTAAAAAACGAACTGCTTTGTCCTTCTTCTGCCTGCTTTTCTTTTGTTTAATGAGACTATAAATGAGTGGCTTATTTAGCCAATTGAAATGCAATGCCATAGGATCTGGGGTGGCTTCGCAGCAGAGGGAGTATGGCACTGATAACTCCTCGGGGTTTAATGGGCTTTGAACATGACTGCCAAAGTTCCATCTTTGCCTGCTATTCTAGACTAAGGAAAATGTAGAAAGAGATTTTGAAAACTAAAAATTGCTCCCTGCATTCCACATTCACCCTACTGTGTTCTAATACTAATGACAATTAATTCAGCTGGAAGCTCCAGGCTGCTGTTCTCCCTTCTCTCCCTTTGTCACTCCTCAGACCCCGATAATTTGGAATAGAGAAATCTGGAATGAAATGTAAGTTGCTGATACTTCCTCCCACAACTGCTGGTGCATTATTTTTTAAAAAATTAAATACATGAAAAAGCCAGAGAAAACTGAGTTCAAGGAAATAGAAACCTAAAGGCAATTGAAAAGCCCCAATATGTAAATTAATACCAAAAATGACCCATTAATGTTTCCCATATATATATGTATAACAGATTTTTTTTCTTTCACAGGATTACAACTATACTTTGTGAATTAAATATAGGTAAAAGAACCAAAAGCACAGAGGCCTTTACATACCCATGTTTTCCTTTGATAAGGCATCCTCTGAGCAAACATTTTCAAAAGAGCATTTTAAAATCATTTTCCTAGAAAAAGAATTTGACAAATTTAGCTTCAAAAGTTCAATCATATACTTAAATAACCATTCATGTATATTCATTGGTAATTGTAGATTATAAATATATTTTCTTTACCTTAAGGTACTTTGTCTTGGTTGTTTTATTCAGTAAGACAGCAGGATGCAGAAAAAAAAAAAAAAAAAAAAGAGGGAGGGGACTAATATCAATTTGAGCTCTCACTAGGTACAAAGCACTAACAATCTATCAAGCACCTTACACAGTCTTTTTCATGTGATCCTCCTCCAACAAAAACCTACTAAGTAATTGTTACTCTCATTATATAAAGAAATGGAGAAAATATATAAATATATATAAGTAAATTTTCTTTATATATAAAATATATAAAGAAAATGGAGATATCAGAGAAAATGAAAAATTTAACACATTTAGGTAAATGGCTGAGCATGACGGAACTAAATTCTGTCAGACTGCTTTTTCCACTCTACCATGTTGCTGATTTACAGTCAGAAGACACCTGTTCAAATGCATTTTTTCTAACCATAAGATCTTGAGAAAGCCACTTAGCTTCTCCAAGCCACAAATTCTTTATTTTTAAAATGGAGTAATTATGATATACTCCCTATCTATTTGATGAGGTTACTATGACATGTAACTGAGACTAAGCAGTGAAAGTCCATTTTAAAAAATTTAGTTTTTCATCTTCTGAAAAAGTACAAAGAAGAAGAGAAGGACTATCCATTAATGTCAGTCTTTGTTCTTGAGCAGAACTCTTTCTAACACAGCACTGATTACCATTCTTTAAAAAAATAAAGAAAACGTATGGCTGGTTCTATGATAAATAATAAAACTCATCAGTGGCTTATTAGTTCATTAGGAAGGCCTGTTTCTGGTTTGCATTATGTATTTTTAAAGTAAAAACCTGCTTGTCTGGTTGCTGTTATGATATTAACCATCAAAAGTTCTAGTTCAACATCTTTGTGTAAATATAGAACTTTCTTCATCCTTCTAAGACTACTTTTTATTATTCTATTAATTCTTTTAGAAAAATTTAAACACAATATTTCCCTAGTGAAATTGAATCAAAGATCAGGGTAAACGTCATGTAATAATTAAATCATATATATATACATTTCAATTTTATCATAACACTTTTTAATTTTAAAAAGCATACCTTTTCCTTTTTCTAAATTTGGGCTTTTTCTTTTCCATATTATTTTTGGAAACTTGCATCTATAAAACAACCACAACCAAAAGATGAGTTAATTCATATGAAACCGGATCAGTTCAGTATAATAATGGATCCTATATAGTCCTAGTAATTTAGCCAGAAAAGAGACTCTGGCCCATAGCCCTAAACACTTGTAAGTCTAGTCAACTAACTCATAGTCACTGCAACTGCATTGATCTGCTCAGCTTCCAGGAATGGTAGACTGATCTGATATGGATGCCTATCTTCCTTATTATCCACCCCCTCTCTTACCTTTGCAAACACATAAAAATAATGAAATAAAATAACTTTTAAGTTTTATACACATATATGACCTTTAAAGAAAGAAAAAGAATATTTGGATGACAGAAGCATGTGGGAACTGACATGGTAAAGGTCCACAAGAAATTTGTACCAGGATAGGGTAAAAGGGGCTTAGGGTTGGGCTTTTCATGTCTAAGCAAAAATAAGTGATACTGGTTAGAAAGCTGTACTGATAATGTACCCTAAAGCCTGGGGACTTCAAGGATTTTCTGCCCATAAAAAGAGAACAGGCAAAACTTTACCTAACATAACACAAAAGTAGCAAGGTGGTATGGAGTCTGAATAGCAACAAGGTACTATTGGTATGTAGTATGAGGAATTAGATGGAAAAAAGCAGCAATCCTGGAAGAATGAAAACATTAGGCCTATACCATCAAAGTAAGAAATCCAAATTTATGTCTCTTAAGAATAATAGGATTTCCAAATCAAATATTGAACATAATGTCTTACCAGAATTCCAAAAATCACTAAGACAAAAGTAAGCACAAAAGCCAAGCAATAAATATTAGAAAGACTTATACAAGATTCCTAACACCACTAGTTCAGGAGAACTAAAATTAATGGTATACAGATTATCTGGAGAAGGAAAAAAACCCTATAAAATAATTATATTTGCACTGTACATTTCAGTTGACACAAAATTCAAAAACAGGTAAAACTAATCTATGGGACTAGAAATCAGGATAGCTGTTACTCTTGCAGATGGGGAATGTGAGTAGAAAACGGCATGAGAGCACTTCTGGGGTTCTGGAAATGTTTTGCTTCTTGATCTGGTGCTGATTAGAAGGGAATGTTCATTTTGCAAAAATTGACTCATTTTTATTTATGTTATTATTTTAATTTTTTGTTTGTATTATAGTAATAAACTTATATTAAAAGTAAACATGTTTTTAAAAAGGAATAGTACCATAATGAACAAGGTCAGGTCTCTTTGACCTATAGAAGAATTTGAAAAAAAACAAAAACAAATAGCACTTCTAGAAAAAAAGTTACTGAATTTAAAATTCAATGGATAGTCTAGAGCTGGAAGGTATATTTGAAGAAATCCTCAAATTTACAGCAGAGAGAGATATAGAGAATTTTTGGAAGGGAAGTTAAGGGTCTTGGAGAACAGAATGATAAGGTCCAGCATAGTTCTGAAAGTTCGGAGTTCCACAAGGGTAATATAGAAAGAAAAGGGAAAAGAAAATATTTGAAGTGATAATGGCTAAGAATTTTCTAGAATTAAATAAACCAAATTGTAGAAGTCCTGTAGTATCAATCAAAACCAATAAAAATCCACATCATGACACATAAGTGGTAAAATCACACACAGCAAAATAAAAAACTAGATATTAAAAGCAATCAGGAGAAAAAAGCAAGACTATAAAGAAGTGACAGTTAGAATGCAATAGATACCATATCAACAATACCCAGAAACATATCTTCAATTAAACTATACTCATCAAAACTACAATTCAAGAAGGCAGTCATATGTGCATGTTTCTTGAAGCTGCTTGAGGAGTACTAGGAGGTTCAATACTGTTTGCTCTACTTTTTTGATTGTTGGTTTCCATGATTATAAAAAAAGTTATTAAAATTTTAAAAATAAAATTTTTAAAGAGAGAATTAAAAAGATATAATTTTGCTGAAAGAGCTACTAAAGGATATACTTGGGAGGAAGAAAATTGAACTCACAATAACCAAATTAATTATTAAACAAAAAACACTGACCTAAAAAAAGACTAATTGGTAATGGAGTAAAGAACAAGGAAGATTTAAAAAAGTAGACAACTGAATGGAAGAGGGAAAGGAGTTAGTTTAGGGTGAAAGCATTTTAAGAATCTTGAATTACTCAGGAGGAGAGAGATGATAATTAAACTTAAATTGTTAAATTGATTAAACATGTTCATATTTAAGGATAATCATCAAAAGAAGAGAAATACAATTTATAATTTTTTAAAGGAAATTCATTTTTATTGTGTCTAAAACATGTACCTCAATGGGTAGAAAAATGGGTAGATTTAATACATGGATAAACAGATAATTCCTGTCCAATCAGTATATTTATTATTCAGAATTTGCTGCTAACATTTTGAAAACATTTTTCCCTTCAGTACACTATACATTCCCTTAAATATCTTATTTACATTATGTAGTCTTCTATCAGTTCTCATGACAGAAGGCGCAAAAATCTGACCCATCTAAAGAATATACACTTGGTCCTAGTTGGTTCACATCTGGATAGCCGAAAAGCTTCCTTTTGGTCCCTTCTTGCCATGAAAGTCAATTCATCCTTCAGACTACCATCTTGCCTATCTTTTTTCCTCTTTTCCCTCCATTGCTGATTCTTTCCCCTCCAGAATTATTTCCAAAGTCATTCTTGACATGTAGGGTAGATTCCAAGTCTTGACTTTCATCTCGATAATTGAAGAGGCTTCAAGGTCCAGATGGTGTAGCTACTGATCACACTGAGTAGATCTTCCGTTCTAATTCTCCCAAACACTACTAATCCTCAATGGACATGTACAGTGTCTGTAAATGACTAATACAATTAAGAACATTGTCCATCATCTTGTTCTCATGGAAGATCCTAAACTTTTCTTGGAGAAAGTGGTGGCCTCTTTTCATGGTGGTGACCTCAGGTTGGTTGGGGTTCCTCTGGGCTTTGTGAGGAAGCTCTGATTTACAGTGAGGTAGCTGGGAATACTCTTCATCTTGCTTCAGGTCTAGGGTCAGCTGAGATAGCACTGCCCCGCATAACTCACATGTTCCTCAGAGCACTGGGGAAACTTGGGTTAGGGCAGAGGCACGAAAGGAAAAGCAGAGATATCCAAGACCTCTTGAGGACCAGGCCCAGAATTGTCACACTGTCACTTTTACCTTATTTCATGGGCCAAGGTAAGTCATAGAGCTCAGCTAAAGTCAAGGAGTGAGGAAATATACTCTTCCTCTTTAAAAGGAGCAACTGCAAAGAGTGTGACTATAGGAAGTTGGTCACACTTTGTTATTTCAAAACTTATGACAAAGCTACAGTAATCAAGACAGTATGGTATTGGGATAAAAATAAAAGAATGGATCAATGGAACAGAATTAGGAGTCCAGAAATAAACTCTTACATTTATGATGAATTGATTTTCAGCACTGGTGCTGTGACAATTCAATAAGGAAAGAACACTCTTTTCAACAAATGGTACCGGTACATCTGGATATCCACACATAAATAATGAAGTTCAACCCCTACCTCATATCACATACAAAAGTTAACTCAAAATAGATCAAAGATTTAAATGTAAAAGATAAAACTATAAAATTCTTAGAAGAAAACACAGGAATAAATCTTCATGACCTTGGGTTAATGTTTTTGTAGATATAACACCAGAAGCACAAACAACAAAAGAAATAACCAATTAGAAGTCACCAAAATTAAAAATCTTCCGTGCTTGTAAAGGACACCACCATGAAAGTGAAGATAACCCACAGAATGGGAGAAAATATTTTCAAATCATACATCTGATAAGAGAATTGTATCTAGAATAGAAGACAAATAAGCCAATTAAAATACAGTAAAAAAAAATTGAATGGACATTTCTGTTAAGAAGATATATGAATAGACAATAAGCACAAAAAAATGCTTAATATCATCAGTCTTTAGAGAAATAAAAAACAAAACCACAACAAGATACCATGTCGCACTCACTAAGATAGCTAAAATAAAAAAGACAAGCAATAACAAGATGTGGAGAAATTAGAATCCTCATATATTGCTGGTGGGGATGTGAAATTGTGCAGTCACTTTGAAATATATTTCAGTAGTTCCTCAAATCTCAAATGTAGAGTTACCCTATGATCTAGCAATTCCACTTCCAGGTGTACAACTAAGAGAAATGAAAGCATATGTCCCCACAAGAACTGGTACATGAATGTTCATGGCAGCATTATTCTTAATAGCCAAAAAGCAGAAACAGTCCAAATGTCCATCAGTGAATAAATAGTGTGGCATATCCATACAATGGAATATTATTCGGCTATGAAAAATAATGAAGTACTGACACACGCTACAACATGGATAAATCTTGAAACATTATGGTAAGTGAAAAGTAAAAAGCCAGACAAAAGGCCATATATTGTATGAGACTATTTGTCCATAATGTCCAGAAAAAGCAAATCCTTATAGACATAAAATAGTGGTTGCTAGGAATTGGAGGGAGGTGGGAAATGGGCAGTGACTACTAAAGGGTATGGGGTTTCCTTTTAGGGTGATAAAAAACTGTCCTAAAATTAATTATCAGAGTTGGTTGAACAATCTTGAATATACTAAAAACCACTGAATTGTATACTTTAAAAGAATGAGTTGTATTGGAAAATAAATTATATCTCAATAAAGCTACAATTAAAAAAAATTTCATGACATGGAAAAGTTGAGAGTAAGGAGCTGAAATATAACACATCCATAATTAACAAAAGAAACCTAATTTAGCAATATTAATGCTAGTAAAAAGCAGATGTTAAGTCAAAAAGCACAATCAGAGACATAAAGCATTATTACTCAATGTTAAAAGAAACAATCCACTAAGAAAATATAATAGTCCCGGATTTGTGTATACCTAAAATCTTAGCTTTTAAAATAGGCAAAAAAAATAGAATTACATAAAGAAACTGATGAATCTACACTTTCTTACCTCTCTTAAAATTTCTTACAAAATTGACCTCTCAAAAAAGTAATAAAGCAGACATAAAAATTAGTGAAGAAATAGGAGAGTTTAATAACACAAATGATAAGCTTAATCTAATAAACATATAATGAACCTGGCATTGAATAATTAAAGAATACATATTGGTTTCAAGCCTGAGCCTTTTACAAATTTAACCACCTACTTGGTCACAAAGAGTGTCTCAAAAATATTAAAATAATCCATTATATAGACCACATTCATTAACTAAAATGCAGTAACAGATGAAATCAAAGCCCAAAAGATAGCTGACTAAAATTTTTAATCAATTCATAGGTATAGAAGAATTCACACTCTCCCATGAACCTTCTTTCTGTGATAAGAGTTATGACCTATATCATTTGGATCAGAGTTATTCTCATATTTTAATAATTTGCCTACAGGATTTATGCCACACCTTGCATGCTGTAGGTATACATAAAGTGTTCGTTGAATAAATTAATGGGAGAAAGATAAGGTAAACACAAATATCATCACAGGCAAAAAAAAAAAAATGTCAGCGTTAATGCCCATTTTGTAACATCATTGTTTTTGATCTAGACATTTAAGGACTTCATGAAATTTACCCTGAGCTTCTAAGCTGCTTTTCACTTTAACCTGCCAATGTGAGCAGTTTCTTAGCCCATTTTGTTTAATTATTTCACTGTTTCACTGACCTTGATTTTACTGATTTTGAATCAACCACAAAGGGTAAGAATAACTTTTTAAAATATTCTGAATATTTAGCAGCTAGCAATGACATTCACATCGTACATTTAAAAGTATTAACTGTAATGAGATAACTGAATGTAATAACTTTCAAAGCATTATTAAACAGCTTAAATACATTAATAATCATTCAAGGGAGATTTGTATGAAGCACTCAGGGAATTCATATTATTATGATGCTAAAGACTAAGTACTCTTCTTTTTGTGATCTTCAACCTCAAGGTAATAACAGTATTCAAATATTTTTCCAGGACTATATATATATATGTGTGTGTCTGTGTGTGTGTTTCTAAAATAAAGTAGAAAAATAGAAAGTAAAAAAGTATATAAAAATACTGATCTAAATCACTGATCTACATCTCCAAAGACAATATAGAGCTATTATTTCTATCTCGTTATTAAGCTACTAAGGGTTACTACAAGACGAAATAAGATTCAGGTAAACAGTGAAAACACTTTACAGGTATTAACAGAAAGAAATACCCTTAAACACTAAAATGATAAACCAGGAAGATTTGTGTTGAAGATAATAAATTCCTTTTCTACTTTGTAAAATACTGCACAGTAACCAGAATGGACTAGTGCCTTCGAAAATGCTCTGTGCCTTCCTGCTCTGAGCCTTTGATAAAGTGTGACGTGATGGAGAATAGCATAGAATTTGGCATGACAGGATCTAGATTTGAATGCTAATTCTGGCACTTACAGACTGTATCACTTTTAGTAGGTCACTTGATCACTCCAGTATCCAGTAAGAATTTAGTATAAAGTAAACACATAAATATTTCCTGCCTAAATGACCATTCTGAATTTCATGGTCTTCTTTTGTTAAATGATGCTAAAAAATAACTATTTCTAAGAATTTTGGGGAAGATTAAATTAAGTAACATGTCAGAAAATATACAGTTGTGCTTGCCAATAAATTGTTCAATCATTGTTAACACTGGACCAGTGTCCAAATTCTATCCTTTTTGTTTATAGTATTCGACTGAAGGAAACTGGCATTTTGGTATGGTTGGACTTTGGTTACTGTACTAGTTTCTTAGGGTTGCCATAACAAATTACCACAAACTTCATAAAGTAACAGAAATTTATTATCTTACAGTCTTGTAGGATAGAAGTTTCTCTCTTACGTGGACTCATCATTACATTTAGGGCCCACCTAATCCAAAATGACCTCATCTTAATATACTTATCTTAATTACATATGCAAAGACCATTTTCCCAAATAAGGTCACATTCTTTTTTTTTTTTTCTTTTTTGTCTTTTTTCGTGACCGGTAACGGGATCACAATCCTCAGTGTCGCGCCCGTACCACGACTGGCAACAGGATCGCAACCCTCGGTGTCGCGCCCGCACCACGCTCAACCAGTGAGCGGACCGGTCTCTATATGGGATCCGAACCCTCGGTGGGAGCACCACCGCGCTCCCAAGCGCTGCACTCTACCGAGTGCGTCACCGGGCCGGCCCAAAGGTCACATTCTGAATTTCCAAGTGGACATGTCTTTTTAGGGTCACTATTCAACTCACTACAAGTAGATACTGTAATCTTTATCGCATCCCTTCCACTTCTCTTCCCTCTGTTGCACAGCTAATTCTCCAATGTTGTCTAGTCCAGTGCTATTCTGAGTAAAGGCCATGTGACAAAACTAGCAACACCTGAGAGCTTGTTAGGAATGCAAATTCCCATGCCCATCCTAGGCCTACTAAATCAGAAACTCCTGGGGTGGAAACCAGAAATCTGTGTTTAAATTAGCTCTTTAGGGGATTTGCAAGTACTAGTCTAGTTCTTCCCACCCATCCATACCATTATAATGCTATGTAAGTGTCATTGATTTTAAAGAAAACAAAGTATTAATTCTTTTCTTGTTTGATGCAAAAAACAAAAAAGATATATGTAGAGAGAGCATAAACCATTTAATGAAAATGAATATATATATTTTATGATAATTAGAATTGCTGACTACAATGGCAAATGATAGAATTGCCTTTAATTGCAAAGGACAGAAAATCTATAAGAACTGTGTTTACATCAGATTTATGTAATCTGCATAAACTGACTTGACATTGCCTATTTCCTTAAGTCACTATTCATTTAAATAAAAATCATTTTTATTTTTAAACAAATTTGTTAGCTGTGTTAAATCTGAGGGTGTAAAATTTCGACTCAGCATTTTATTTTAGAAAACATATGTTTTCTAGCCTTCTTTTGAGAGTGTCAGTCAATAATCACTGAGGAGCTGCCTGCTTTGACAGAATTTCCAAAAGTGAATCTGTGTGCTTTGAATTATGTACACACACTCCTTGTTAAAAGTTATATAGAAGGAAAAGCCAGTATCCTCATTTCCCAATTCTGTTGAGAAAATCTGCTTGGAATAAAGAGTTATATGCAGCACTATAATATTATTACTTAATCTGAGTATTTGGAGACTACAGATAATATAGTTAAGTCTCTGGGCCTAGACGATGATTGCTTTCAATACCTCTTTGAAAAAGGAGTGAAGATTGACATGATCATTTTCTGCCTCTATTTTAGACACTATTTCTACAGAGAGGACACAGATCTAGTGTTTCTTATGTAAATGCCAATCATTAATTGCCACATGTTCCAGTCAATATTTGGTAGAGTTCAGCATTCCTGTTAGATCTGTACAGTATCAGAGACCAGTCCCCAACAATATGACTTATAAATATCTTGCTGTCCCCCGTACTCTCTCTTCAGTCATATGTAAGTTCACAATAAAGTACTGTGGATTTCTCTGCTTTGAGGGGCTTACCAGAGAAAACACTGGAGTATGTATTCAAGCAGTGAGCTGAGACACAATAGAGTATTTTCTCTAAAAATAGAAGCTGACCACCAGGCCCACTTTAAACAAAAGGCATGAAAGGCCTTCTTTTAACACCTCTAATTCTGGCTGAGGATAGGAATAACATGAAACTTCAAGTTCTATGATTTGCTACTTCACTTATATATTGTAAAGCCTTTTTTTTTTTTTAATGTTCTTTGACTATCTATATCAGGGAACATAAAAATTCAGGTTGTGTGTGTTTTAGGAGAACAGATTTCATTCATATCTATAAAGAGTTTAAGAGTACTAAGGGCTAATCCAAATAGCGTGTCCAGGGAGGGAAGAACCCCACGAAAAACAGAACTTATGGAAGTTGTTCATCTGATTGACTAAAGCCAATAAATTAGATTACTTGACCTCTAATTGGAGACTCTCTAAAAATCTAAGTCAGTTGAAAACAATTTCTATTTGTGTACATTTTTTTCTAAATCCACTGGATATTTTGCAAGGGGAATGTTGTGAAAAGATGCAGTTTCTAGGGAAGACTTTCTAGAATCTACATATTTCAATCAAATTTTAAAAAGCTGATGCACAGAGAACATTCAATGGTTATAGTACCCATATTATACTATTTTTTCTGGACAAAGAACAAATGTGGAGAGCTTCATTATCTGTTTTATAATTTCTCTCTCCATCAACTTGAGTAGTAAGCATAGCCAGTCTGATTCTTCAACCCACAGATCATTGTCAAATGTTCTAAGCATTTATCCTCAGCATAATGCATAAGATCTCTCTCCTGCATAGGAATAGACAAACTCTCCACAATAGCATAATAAAAACAAAAGTAAAAAGGTTATTCTTTTAAAAAATTTTGTATGGATCCAGCTTTTTACATCAACTCTCTGATGATTCCAGATGTTGAGATGAAGGACATTCTTGCACCTAGATTCATGGAAAGAGATGGAAGATATAGCGCCCTCTGCCTGATCTGGGTGACTGTGTTCCTCAGTATGAAGTGGTACAGATTTAAGATGCATATCTAATATAAGTATTTCATGATAGAACAAATTATTCTGGAACTGAGTGAAGGTATTAATATATAAACAGAAAGATAAATAGCACCTCAAAGTCATTATAACTTTAAAGAATTTAAAAGGTAATAATTTATAAGGTTTCAAAGAAAAGAACAGGTTTGTGGTGTTTAACATAAATGAAAAGTTGGAAGACTTGTGGGCAGAAGCCAAAGGCTTATAAATTTGAAATTATAGACGAATTCTAATATGTTATAAGATAATTCTATTAATTTTCACTAGTATTGTAGTTTTTCCAATAACACACCCTTTTGCAAGTAGGAGAACAGTAGTTGTTACTATTAGGCATAGAAAGATCAGTTAATAGCTAGTGTAATAGTTACAATCTATAAAATACAAGCTCATTATTCAAATTCCTATTCTTTGCTATATCAATAACCACTCTAATGATCGGTAAAATTGATTTCAGTTTTAATGAAATGGAGTGAGGAAGGTGATGGTGAACAAGAAATATTCCAAACTTTAGAAGAAACCCAGACTCCTTTTTTTGTGTGTAGCTTGATGATGGAGACATAACTTACGTGTCTTTGGATCAGAGACAAAGGATGATACTTGCAATGAATATAATCAGCAAAATAAATTGAAGAAAGCTGCGTAACACACACAACCTTTAGTCCCAAATAACAAAGGACAACACCTGGAAGCTGTTCTTCATGTGATAACTGGGACTCAAGCTAAAGAGGCTTTTGTTTCTTA
The DNA here is from genome assembly GCF_000696425.1 of Galeopterus variegatus. Lineage (NCBI taxonomy): Eukaryota > Metazoa > Chordata > Mammalia > Dermoptera > Cynocephalidae > Galeopterus > Galeopterus variegatus. The sequence continues at coordinate 365,746 of NW_007726790.1, read as the reverse complement.
ACAAAAGAGCAAACACATTTTGTGGAATTCTCTTCACTGCCTTTTGGCTCAAAAGTACAATATAGAATATAAAACAGGAAGTGTTATGGTTGAAAAGTTTCTAACTTCTGGAATCTGTGGTACCAGATTTTCAGTATTATCAAACTCAAATTCCAAGTGAATCAATCTCAAGTGAATTTTTAAATGGGCACTATGTTTACAGAAACAAAACTACTCTTATAAATAATGACATCCCAAAAGGATACTTGTGTTTTTTAAAAGTAATTTTAGTATTAAGGATAAACACACTTCTTAAAATACAAGAGAGAAAATCACAGATAGATAAACATCAATTTGTTTACCAAACACCAGGTCTGCATAACTAAACCCTCAATTTTCTCTGACAAACCACTGCACCAGGACAAACCATTGGTTTAGGAAGTTATAACCAATACCCCTTTCCACTTCCACCTTCTACAGCACCTCCTCAGAACTGCAACCCTGGCAACAACAGGCAAACCCCCAGCCCTGTGAATGGAAAAACTGCCCCATTATAGCAATCTGCTAGCCAACACCTCTCCCACTACATGCCTTGAGAACTTGGGGAATAGCATGAGCATTGCCCTCATACTAGGACACTTGTTTTATCTCTAGGGGAGGAAAACAAATGAATTTTCAACTCTGCTGTACTCACCACTGAAGCACATTTCCCCTGTACTCCCCAGCTACTCCACCCCGAATTGGCCATCACATGAGAACTACTAGGAAGCAATTTGGCTGAAGTCAGATCCATTGATTGAAAGCCAGATCAAAAAAAGGGTTCAGCAAATATTAAGTCTCAAAGTAAACCTTTAAAAAAATAAAAATAAGGAGCAAATACAAGCACCCACACCAGAAATTAGGTACTCTGAGGCAAGGCAAGAGATGTTTCCTTGCTCTCATAAATGGTGTATAAAAGGCTTTGGAATCAGAGATTAATCTATTTTGTCTAATATTAATATTTTACTAATTTTATCATATATAATTCCTACAGAGTGTAATACAAGATAGAAGAGGTAAATCTTTCAATCTAATTAACCACATTTAGTTATTAAGTTATGAAAGAGTACCATGTTAAAAATCAGTCTTTGGAAGGCTGTTTTAACAGTACCTTGCGGGCTGAGCCCGTGGCGCACTCGGGAGAGTGCGGCACTGGGAGCGCAGCAGCGCTCCCACCACAGGTTCAGATAGTATATAGGGATGACCGGTGCACTCACAGCGCTCACTGGCTGAGCGCGGTGCGGCCAGTCTCAAAAAGGACAAAAAACAAAAACAAAAAACTACCTTGTAATGAAGCAGTTTATTTACCTCTGCAGATTTTGAGCTTAGAACAATTGAAGTTATTATAAAAAGGACTTTCTATGTTAAGGTTTCCATTGATGATTTAAAGTGATAAATGGACAATTTTCTATATTAATGTCTCTAGTATTACATATATTTGAAAAATGAAAGTGCACATCAAAAGAGTGTGTTTACATTTTTAAATTTACATTGGAAAAAAACAAAAAAGAAAAAAATTGACATTAGGAAACTTTCTGGGGTGAGGAAAACATTTTCTATTTTGATTGAGGATGGTAGTTACATGGGTGCATGCATTTAAGAAAAGTTCATCAAACTGTACACTTGAATCTGTGCATTTTACTGTGTTTAAGTTTTATCTTAATCAAAAGATTAATTTAAGAAAAAGATTAATTAAATGTGTTAAATAAAATTTATGGGAGGCCATTGTTGCGGACTGAGCTCCTTCACTATGCCTGAACAGACCACACCAGACCAAACCAGAATGTAGTCACTTATGCTAGGTGCCACATAATCAAAACGAACCTAGAAACAGACCAGTTTTCCAAAAATCCCCCAAAATTCAAGGCAGCCAGTCAGTCATTAGGGGTCTAGTCAACCTGAGCTGGCATAATAATGAAGTTCCCTCTGCATTAACCCATGCAAGGAAAGTAACCTGAAGTAACCTGATACTAGCCAATCTGCTTTTTGGGCTACACTGCTGTTTCCTTGTTCCTGCTGGGGCTGCCTTACAAAAGCTGATTGTTCTCCCAAGCCCAGCTCAGTGTCCTTCTATTTCATAGATGAGATGCTGTCTGACTCATGAATCGCTAATAAATGCCAATTACATCTTTAAGCTCAATTTGTTGAAATTTTGTTCTTTGATGAATGAAAGAAAACTATAGTAACAGTACAGAAAATGGCAAAATGCTGATGGAATAACTGACTGATTCAAGTTTGAGGAACACGCGCCTATAGGAAGGTGAATGATGCCCACAAAGTAGAATCCAAAAGGAAACAAAATGAGTTTTGAAGCCTGACTGTGACTCTTCCCAAGGGGTTCTGCTGCTTGATATTCTTTTATGAGATTTTTTTTCTGCCTAGTTCTAGAAGCCAGTGGTAGGGATTTATCTTTGGGGAAAGATGCATATAAAGCTAAGTAAATTAAGTGAGTTGTAGTACATGAATTCCATATTAATAGAAAGCTTAGCAATTAACACAAACATCCAGACATCTAGTCATAAAATGTAAGCAACTTATCCTGCTAACTGGGCTAATGAAAAATTTCTGCTTGTTATGAAGATTTTTTGTCATTACTTTCGGGAAACATATTTTTTTCATCAGAAAATAAAATAGCCCAAATCCTCATACATAAATGTATAAATCAAGAGAGTGGTCATTAATTTTGTCTTTCAAATGGCATAAGTTAAATTCTTGGCATTGTTAGAGAAAAGGATGTTGTGCATATGTAATCTCTATTTGTAAAACAAAACAAACAAACAAAAAAAAACAAAATGAAAAAGTGATCCTTTTCCAATTAATAACAATACCTGGGATAGAGTTAATTAGAAATATGTAAAACTCTCCATTGAAAAAACTACAAAAAAATGAATACAAAGACAAGTTATGTTTCTACATGGGTGCATTTAGTATTATAAACATGGAATTTCTAGGACATAGATTTTCTACAGTACCAATCATGAGCTCAACAGAATTTTTCTTGGGACGTGACTAAATAATTCTAAGGTTCATCTAAAAAAGTAAACAGGCAAGGATTATAAAAATAATTTTTGAAAAACTAGAATAATGAAGGATCACTAATCCACACATTAAAGAAAAGATAGAGAAATAATAATTAAAGCAATATAGAACTTGCTTAAGCCCAGCTACATAACAGATACAGAAAGAGATACTTTGACAATTTAAATGCTGTATGTTATGTTATAAAAAAGAAATATTATACAATCTAAGGAAAATAACAAAAAACAGTAAAGAATGGAAAGATTACTTATTAGTCAATAAATAGTGTTAGGGCCACCAAGACCTAGATGGCTTCAAGACTCGCTGCCTTCCTCAAGAATGCCTGGGTCAAGGAGCTGGTGCTGGTTGTGTCCTTCACCATAGGGGGCCTGGCTGTATTCTGCCCCCACTGAGCCCCTACACTGAGTACACCATCATGATCAACCAGGCCATACCCTACAACTACCCACTGCCCCTCCCAGATGATGGTAACATGCCTGACATGCCCAGCCACCACCAGGACCCCCAGGGCCCCAGCTTGGAGTGGCTGAAGAAACTGTGAGCACCTCTGTTGACAGGCAGGAGGCCCTCTCCCCAGTAACCCTAATAAAAATGTGAAAAACCAACCCATAAATAAATAAGTAAATAAATAAATGGTATTGGGATAAATGGTTAATGATAGCTAACATTTATGAAATGTTTCCTATGTTCCAAGTACTATGCTATGTGTTTTATATAAATTGTCAGAGCAATTCAATTTTGTAATACTTTTATCTAACAGAGGAGGAAATTGAGGGCTTAGAGAGTTAAGCAGCTAACTTATGATGACACTGCTAGTAAGTGATAAGAGTCTGAATTCATACCTCAATAGTCTACTTGTAGATGTGCCCCTCTCTTACCCATTCCACTGCACTATTCTCTATAAAGTTTATACTATTATAATAAGATAAATCAAAAAGACCCAGAAATGTAGATATGAACACATACAAATATTTAACATCCATATTTCCAGGAAAAAAATGGAAAAGCAAGCAATACATTGAGAAAAGCATATGCAGAAACCATAACAAATATCTTTATAACTAGTATCATAAAGAGTTTGTATAAATTTGTAAGAAAATATTAAGAACTCAGACACAGACAACTTATCTCACATCAAAGAAATGCAAATTAAAACCACGACAACAAAGTATGACATAAACTGCCAACAACATCTTTATTGTAATAACTGTCGATGACAATTGTGGCATTTGCATACACTGCTGGTGAGTGCATAATAACTTGACAACATGGTTCCATCCCTTCCCCAATAATCCTTCTACTGAGAATTATCCTAAGGAAAAATCCAAAAAATGGAGTAAGAGAAGAAGATATACTGATATTATATTCATATAATGTATATGATATTATACTCATATTAATGAAAGGGCAGTCTCTTAAAGCATGTCAAAAAGCCCAAAAGCCCCCAAAGAAAAGACTTCGCTATATAAATACAGCAAAAGAACCAACAAAAATTTAAAAGGAAAACTGAAAAAATGTTGGCAACATATTGACAGATTATTAATAACTGAGAGTGCCCATGGAAAAAATGAGTAAGGGTATAAATAGGTAGTTTTCAGGAAAAAATATAATGTCCAATAAATATAGGAAAAATTCGTACCTCACTAATACTCAACAAATAAATAAGACCAAATTAAAATAATGATATATTTTTTCTCTTACTAAGGACTGGCAAATATGTAAAGATTAAAGATATCTAAATCTGGCAAGGGGATGGGAAAAGAGGTACTCACATTATGCTGGTAGGAGCATATCAGGTACAACTGTTCTGAAGCAATTTGGCAATGCTTGAATAAAATTTTTAACTTTTATTTTGAAATAAGTTTAGATTTACAGAAAAGTTGCATAAATAGCACAAGATAGTTCCCATATACCCTTCATCCAGATTCCCTAATGTTAATACCTTACATAATCAAAGAACAATTATCAATAACTGGAAATGAACCTTAGTACAACATTGTTAATTAAAAAGACTTCATTCAAATTTCACCAGCTTTTCCATGGATGTCCTTCCTATATTTCAGGGTCCAAACTAGGATCTGGCATTATGTTTGGTTTCTGTACCTCCTTTGTCTCCCTCCATCTGTAAGTTTCTCTGTCTTTCCTTACTTGTGACCAAATTTTAAATGTTTGTACAACTTACCCTAGCAATTTAACTTCTAGGAATTACTTTGCTGAAATCTGTGCACAAGTGTGTAAAAATGTATGAATATTTTACGAGGATGCTTAATTTCAGATTTTGAGATAGTGAAATGTTGGAGGTGGGGCAAGAATGACTTGAACTTTCCAGTGTATACACTTTTGTATTTCTCGATTAATTTTTACTTGCAGGTATTTATTTTATAATAAAAAAAAAGTTATAAAGAAAGCACCGTTAATGGCTAGAATTAGCAAGCTAAGGCAATCTATACCTTGCCTTACACTAATGATGGAACTATAATTGGTACCATAATGTTTTTTGTTTGGTTGGTTTTTTTGTTTGTTTTTTGTTTTTGATGAAGGGTGTTCAGCAATTTGACAAAATTTAAAATGTGCCTAGTCTTTGAATCAACAAGCCCACTTCCAGTAATTTTTCCTATAGAAATATCTGCACAAACATTTACAGACATTTATATAAAATGAATTTGCTGCATTTTTATTTGTAATTTTGCAAATCCAGAATCAACCTAAATGTCCAGGAAATTGTCCAGTAAATTGAGGCTTTTCCATAAAACAAAATGCTATTCAGTCACCTAAGATCTGGTAGATCATTAACTTGTAAAAATGTCCATAATATATTTCTGAGGGAAAAAAGTAGAGTTTAATTTATTCCATTTATGTTAATAAAGTATATACACTTATACATATACATGTTATATTTTGTTTATTCATAAGCATTTGTTTGTACATATAACATGTGTATACATGCATAGAAATATATATATATATATAAAACTATTAACTGTTTTTTTCTTAGAACTGAAATTGCAGCTAGGAAAGGACTTACATGTCTATGTTTTTGTTTTTCTCACAATGCTACTTTTCTTATTGAAAAAAAATCTTAATAAGAACCATAAAACAACATGGAAAAGTTTTGTGATGTAGTATATAAATGAAAACACTAATGACATATTAATCAGTGATTAAAACTATGCAATTAAATGCATGCATATAGAAATGACTGTAAACAAATGCATCAAGTTAATAAAGATTGGTTTAATTAAGATGATGCCTTTTAGATGATCTTAAAATTCTATCCTCCAAATTTAATATTATTATATTACTTTGGAAAAAAGATCACGACTAAAATGTGGGACCTACTTAAAAAAAAAAAAGACTTTACCTAATTCTAACTGTCTAATAGAACTATGATTATAAGTCTGAGAATTTTAAATTTTCTTAATTCCTTACTTCTTATCTCTTCCTAAGAAGAAAAGGAGAAATTAGGGAGAAAAGTACTAGCATTTATTAAACAAGCACATACTATAATATAGTTACTATGTGCTATTATAATTCTTTGTATATTAACCTTTATAACTTTCATACAAGGTAATTATTACTGTTACCAATTTAGAGAGATGAATTAAATGAGGCTCAAAGATATTAAGTCAATTTGCTTAAGGTGACACAACAACAAAGTAGCAAAACTAAGTCTTAGAGGCAGATCTGTCTCAATTTTAAGTCTGTATTCTTTCCACCACAATATACTGTTTCTTGGTATTTATGTATGTATGTATATATGTATGTGTGTGTGTATATATATGTACATATGTATGTTTGTATGTATATTCAAACATCTTTCAATATACCATTCGCTACTCCACCTGTCTTCCCGGTAAACTACCATTTTTATTCTTTATTTCCAGGCCAAATTGACTCAGATATTTATTGTGGATTTAAACTCTGGCCTGCACAAGTCCTTTGACATTCTGAATGTACTGCAGTTACAAGTTTATGTTTTCTTTCTCCACTAATTGTTTGCTCTTTTTCCACTTTACTTTTTTTCCATGGGCAAGAATGTGGATGTGATAATATAACCAATCTTTGACCATGTAAATGAGGACCACACCATAAGGGTTGGCATAACAATAAGACAGAGGAACTTGGAAGTCAGAGCAAGGTCTCCTCCATCCTGGACCAATGGTCCTCCTTTAGTCAGACTTATGAGAAAGAGAGAAACTTCTTGTGTGATTCACTCTAATTTGGAGTCTCCTTAGAACATTATAACCTGTGCCTGAATTAATACATCTGACTGATGAGTCTTGGACATGACTGGTGCCATTTGGCACACAATAAGCACCAAGTGGCTGCCAGCCTTGTCTTCCACTCCAGCACCAAACTCCTCCTCACTTCCCTTTATGAGAAGACTTGTGATTTCTGTGAAATAGAAACCCTTTTGCTTCTGCAAAGGCGTAGTTCTCCACCTTGGTTGCATAGCTTCCATATTAGCATAATGCCTCTCCTTGATTGTATCAGCCAGCCCTTGGTGCCCTATATAAGCCCTCTCACCCCCACATGTGGTGCTGTCCTCCATTTTGAGCACAGCCCCAGCTGCTCTCCATTTTGAGTGCAGCCCGGCAGATTCTCATCCTTTAATAAAGCTTCATCGGTACACGGCGTTTTGGCTCACTTTCTTTCACTTTGGTGCCGAAACCTGGGAAGGGTTCTGGCCAACATTGTTGGATGATCCTCACCTGGGTTGATTGGCCCTTGGCCACCCTTCCTGGACCTGCTGAACCAGGTACCTCCAGGACTCTCTCTTTTTGCCATTTCAGACCAATGAATCCAACATTGGCCTCAATTCAGGGTGAGTCTGTGGGTTGGTCCTACCTACTCTATGGGTTCCCCCAATGACTACTGCCTACTTGCTACAAAGCCCAGGCGCCTGGCCGAGGGAACTCTTCTTGTGACCCCCAGCTATTGGAGGACTCTCCAACAGCTGGTCAGTGGCTTTTGGCTTGAAAAGAAGATGAACACCAAAGAGGATGCTCCTTGGTGGCATTCTTCTTCTACTAGGACTGCCCATTTCCTTTCTCACCCTCTACATGGGAAACTCACAATCCAAACCTCCATGCTCTATGCCTCTGGGCTGTCTCCTGGCCAATTTCCTCCACATTCTATACCTCTGGGCTGTCTACAATCTCTCCAGCTCCAGGGAGACATTAAAACTATGCCTCATTTTACAAAGACAATGGATCCCAGTGGCCACAAGATGGCACTCTCGATTTAGATACTCTCAGAGATTTTGTCACTGAAACAGCAAAAGCTGGAGAGATACCTTATGTTGAAGCCTCCTTCTCTCTGTCAAAACTGTCCTACTCTCAAATTCTCCTAGCTCATGCCCGACCTCCCCTTCCAGACTCTGATAAATCTTCTGAACTGTCAGCCTTCACATTTTTCCCTCTCTTCCCCTTACCTGGTCTTGAGACGCTCGTCCTCAGCCACTCAACCCCTCACCTTCTCCCCCTTCATCAGGTGACAACCCCTCCTCAGCTCCAGCTCCTTTATACCCCCTCCGTGAAATGGCAGAGACAGGGGGAATTGTCTATGTCCACATCCCCTTTTCTCTTTCTGATCTTTTCCAAATCAAAAAACAAATGGGATCCTTCCAGTCTGACCCAGACACATATATGTCCCCTGAAGACAGGGAGCAGGTCTAGGTAATGGTCCAACAACAGGCAGACAAGGTACATGCTAAAAATAATAGGTGGTCTGTGGGAGCCATTGCTGTTCCTCGCATGGACCCAAATTGGGACTACCAGGCTGGCCACAGGGACCAGGATCTCCAGGATAAAATGATCACACACCTACTTCATGGCCTCCAAAAGGCTACTCACAAGTCAGTCAGTTATGACAAGCTTAGAGAAATCACACAAATATCCACTGAAAATCCCAGCGAGTTCCTAACCCATCTCTCTGAAACCCTACATAAATACACACGTATAGATCCAAACTCCCCTGCAGGCATGGCTCTCTTACACTCTCATTTTACTACCCAATCAGCCCCTGATATTTGAAAAAAACTAAAAAAACTTAGAATCGTCCAAATACAACCTAACAAGACTTCCTCAATGCAGCTTTCAAGGTTTTTAACAATAGGGAAGAGGAGGAGAAAAGAAGGATTGTTTTAAAAAGAGATCAGGCCAAATAGAAGCTCGTGGCTAATGCCATCTGAGGCTCACATACCCCCAAGCCAGCTGCCTCTAGGGGCAAACCACCCAGGAACTGCTTCAAATGCAGTCAACTGGGCCACTGGGCATGGGCCTGTTCTAACCCCAGGCTCCCTCCTGGGCCCTGTCCTCACTGCAAACAGCCAGGTCACTGGGGGGTTGATTGTCCCACTCGCCAGAGAGGGAATAGACCAGTCCCCAACCCACAGCCTCTGGCTTCATGGCCATCCCTACCAAAGCTGCTTGGCTTTGCCCACGAGGAGGACTGATGATGCCCATGACTGGAGGCCCCCACAGAGATCACCATGCATGAGTCCAGGGTAACTTGCCTCATAGTAGGTAAGCCGATCTCTTTTGTCATTGATACAGGGGCCAATAATTCTACCCCTCCTGAATATGCAGGACCAACAACCGCATCCTCTATTACAATAGGAGGGGCCACAGGATCAGAATATCACCCATGGATCACTCAACCCCTTTCCTGCACCCTACATCACACCCAATTCACACACAAATTTTTAATGCCTCAGTGCCCAACCCCCTTACTGAGATGGGACATTCTTTTCAAACTCAAAGCCACTCTTACTCTAAAATCTTTAACTCCAGCTACAATACTCCTCTTACAGGCTGCACCCAGACCTGGCCCCTGGGGCTTCCACCTTCCCCTCCCCCTTGGACAAGGTTAATCCCTAGTATGGGACACTTCTTCTCCCTCCATTGCTGCACTCCATTCCACTATCTTTGTTAAATTGTGGAACCGCTCTTTGTTCCCTAATGTCCCCCCTCACTAACAAACACCTAATAGGCATAAAACCCGTCATACAAAAACTCCTTTCTTCTCATCTCTTATGGCCTACCAACTCGTCTTTTAATACACCCATCCTTCTGGTTATAAAGCCTAATGGCTAACACTGTTTAGTTCAATACCTCAGGGCCATTAATGAGATCATTTTACCCATAACCCCAATCGTTACTAATCCCTATACTCTTCTATCCACAATCCCAACAACAACCTGCTTCTACTCTGTACTTGACCTCAAAGATGCCTTTTTTTTTTTTTTATTCCTTTACACCCTTCCTGTCAAAACCTGTTTGCCTTTACCTGGACTGATCCTGATATGCGTCATTCCCAACAACTCACCTGGACAGTACTGCCCCAGGGATCTCGGGATAGCCCCCAACTTCTTCAGCCAGGCTTTAGCTCAAGACTTATCTGAACTTCCTACAACCTCTAGCACTTTAATACAATATGTGGATGACCTCCTCCTTTGTTGCCCCTCCTATGAGGATTCACAGGCCCACACTGTTGCTCTCCTTAATTTCCTGGCCTCCAGGGATATCCCTGGAGTGTCCCCCAGCAAGGCCCAAATTTCTTCCCCTTCAGTTACCGATTTGGGAGTCCATGTCACCTCCCCCAACACCAGAGAAATAACAGGGGATCACTAAAGTCTAATTTCTGAACTCCCTTCTCCTACCACAAAGGGTGAAAGCCTTCTTTCTTGGGGCTTGCAGGTTATCTTCACCTACAGATTTCTAACTTTGGTGTGCTAGCAAAACCACTTTATGGGGCAGCACAAAGGGATTCTGCCATTTCTTTAAATCCCCAAAAGCCCATTCATTCTCCCTTCCAGTGATTAAAAGCTGCTCTCCTTGCAGCCCCAGCTCTATCCCTCCCAAACCTATCTCATCCTTTTATCCTATATGTCACCAAAACCCAAGGATTGGCAGTTGGGATTTTGGGACAAGAGGCAGAAGATATTTTCTCCCTGGTTGCATACCTCTCTAAACAACTAGACACCACAGCCTGAGGATGGGCCTCCTGTTTATGGGCGTTGGCAGCAGCTGCCCTTTTAACACAAGAAAGCTCTCAACTAACTTCTGGACAATGAACAGTCACAACCTTCTCAGCCATAAGGCCAAGTCAATTTTCTCCCTTTCCTGCCTACAACTTATTCACCTTACTTTCATTGAGAATTCCCAGTTTTACTTCAAACCTTGCCCTCCCCTAAATCTTGCCACTCTCATCCCCAAACACGACCCTTAGAATATAATTGCGTGGAGGCTTTAGACTTCTTTCTCAATCCCTTTCCACACATCTCCCCACATACCATTATGCAGCCCCATCATACATGGTTCATAAATGGGAGTGCCACATCCACACCCTCCCCCCTGGGTAGGTTATGCCATAGTAAATCTAACACACCTCAACAAGCTGTCCATGGAACTTCACCTCCCTTGGACCCAACTTCTCCCTCTAGTACTCACTCACTTGTGAGCTACCCCCTGCAAACCCACCGGCCTCAGCCCCTTCGAACTTATGTATGATAGACCCTTCACACTCAAACCTCTTCCTTCCAGCTCATTGCCTTTAGGCCAGTATCTCCCTACTCTTTAGCTCATTAGGGATCTTATTCAAGAACAGGCCAACCTTCTATTACTTCATCCTTTACCCACTGCCCCCACAGACTTTAAACTGAGCCTGGGACAGCAAGTGTATATTAAGACCCGAATTCCAAAGCCCCTCTCACTATGTTTGGAAGTACAGTACTTCTCATCACCCCAATGGCAGTAAAAGCATTAGGAAAGGCCCCTTGGTATCACTTATCCTTGATAAACCTAGCACCTGAGTCTTTACCCAAAGAATCTGTTAACACCAAGCTAGAGGGGTCCCTCTGCTCAACCTCCAACCCAACATCTCCTTACACTTCATCCATTTTAGGACCCACAAAACTGAGAATCTCCAGGACCTCCACTCTTCCCCCAATCCCAGAAGGATGATCTTTCCCCCGGCAACTATCCTCTCCCTCTTGCAGGCCTGCTTCACATCCTTTATACGAGCTACTCCAAGACTGGTCCCAACCTGCTATCGTGGGTTTGCCATCATGAGGCATGATAAGCATAACGTTGCTTTGCCTTCCATGGATTTGTCACCCCTTTTCCCCTGGGTGATGGAGCCCATCTCTTCTGAGTAGTGAGAAGCCCCGAAAGGGGTTAATCTCCCGGAACCCTCAAGATAGAGGCATTCCTTCCATTTGGGAAATTAACCCTGAATTGGGAGTCTCTTCCCACATTTATTCTCCAGACCAGGAAGTTACAGGAAGAGAACATAGGTGGGGTTTTTGCTAAGTATAGTTTAACAAGTTTAACAATAGAAGCTGGTAACATTCAGTAAAACAAGCAAGATGACATTCCATAATGCAATTTTCAAGAAATTAAGTTCATCCACCAACAAAAGCTTGATTTTAGCAAACATTCTCTTCTTACAGCAATTTCCCAGTATCTTTACATATCAATCAGTAACCTGTCTGTCTTTGAGCCAGCAACCTTGCTGTGTTACAATTCTTTATCTTACAACAGAGGCTATAGCCTGTGGAAAATTTCCTGTCTTTTGCAAGGTTAACATTTTAAACTGCAAGGCTTTGGAAAACCAGGCCCTGTGAAATACATTTGCTTTGTGTATACTCCACAGTATAAGCCACCCTCTGTCTCTAAACTTCACTATAATATCTGTTCTAGTACTTGCTACAGGATTGCCCAGTTCTGTCCCAAAGGAGTGTAACATTATAGGAAGATTTTTCCTGGCATTCCTTTACCTCCTATCAGTAGGATGCTTCTTAGCAATTTCCCTTTACCTCCTATCAGTAGGATGCTTCTTAGCAATTTCCCTTTACCTCCTATCAGTAGGATGCTTCTTAGCAATTTCATTGTGGCAATGTACCCTTTAAATTCGTTTGGCTCCCTAACCCCTCATGTCCTTCCCATGATTTTCCACCAATCTCAATGTTCCCCCTTACCTGGAACATGGAGGTTCCAGGTCCACAAGGAAGATGCAGTCCTCGGTAAATCAGACTGGTCCCCAAGCAACTCATCTGTCTTCTACTTTGCGAGAAACTTTTTGTGGTCACTCCCCTCCCTGTCAATACAGCCTGCAATGTTTCCACAAATGTCTCTTCATTTTCTTCTAATCTCACCTCAGGGTGGACTGTCAGTGTTATGCGGGGCCTGCCCACACTCTGTCTTACTAATACCACCAAACTCTACCACTCACTTACCCCCTCCTCTTCCATGCCCTAAAACTGGAACATATTTCCTTTGTAAAACTATGTTAGTCTGTTGCCTTCCCCCTAATGTGATTTCTTGTATATTTGTTTGGCTTGTCCCTGACATCACCGTCCAGACAGATGGAGGGATGGAGACAGGACTGGGACTAACTTTGCACGCCCCCTCAGAAAGTGCCTCTGCTCCCAAAGGACACTAATTGTACATTTTTGGGGGGCAGGGCTCCTTCCCACAACCGGGACTGGCATAGTGGGCCTTGCTACTGCCTCTCAATTCTATCAAAAACTCTCAGAAGAACTAAGTATAGATAGCATCTCCTTCCTCCAGTGACAGGTCACCTCACTCGCAACAGTTGCTTTACAGAATGGTCAGCCCCTTGACCTCCTTACAGCTGAGAAGGAAGGCACCTGCCTCTTCTTGGGGGAGGAATGCTACTGTTACTTAAATGAGTCTGGGGTGATCCAAAACAACTCAAACCATTTAAAGGCAAGCATTGATACTGGACACAAAGGGTTACAAAACACAAATACACCTTGGGGGTGGCCCCAGTCACTGAACCCTTGGATACCCTGGCTTATGCCCCTACTGGGAACCCTAACTGTGCTGTAACTCATCCTACCCTTTGGTCCCTGTCTCTTTTGGTGGTTCTCTAATTTCTTACAGGAACGTATATAAGCTTTCACCAACCAAAAGGTCACTGAATTGTTCCTGCAAGGAGGATATCAGCCCCTCAGAATCAGTGACCCTTCTCCAGAAAAATACAGTCTCCCCACACAAAACCAATACCCCACCACCTAATTGTTTTATTTTTTCTATATCTTTGCCCATCTCCAGCAGGAAGTAGCTTCAGAAGAATGAGACTTTTGCCCCTTTTCCCTTCTCCCTACACTTAAAAGGAGGGAATGATGGAACTTGGACATGACTGATGCCATTTTGCACACAATAAGCACAAAGTGGCTACTGGTCTTGTCTTCCACTCTGACACCAAACCCCTGCCCCCTTCCCTTTACGAGAAGCCTAATGACTTCTGCAAGATAGAAACCCTTTTGTTTCCACAAGGGTGCAATTCTTTGCATTGGTTGCATAGCTTCTGCATTAGCATAATGACCCTCCTTGATTGTATCAGCCAGCACTTGGCACCCTACATAAGCTCTCTCACCCCCACACGTGGTGCTGTCCACCATTTTGAGGACAGCCCAGCAGATTCTTTTCCTTTAATAAAGCTTGATCAGTACTTGGCATTTTGGCTCACTTTCTTTCACTGACTACATGAATAATTTCAAAAAATTATAACTATGATCTATATAATTAGTTTTATATAATATAAAAGAGAAATAAAAATATTTTTAATAAAATAAAATGTAGTTCTTTTTTTCCAGATCAGGTTTATTTATTTTTTATTGAAACATGATTGATTATACATATTAGTGTGGTACAAAGTTGACTATCAATACTTGTGTACAATATGTGATGGTCAAATCAGGAGAGCTAGCTTGTTCACCATTACAATAGGTAATCATTCTTTGTGCCCATTAATCAATTTCTTGCTGACTCCCCTTCCTAACACTCTCTCTTCCCCCCTCCTAGTAATCACAGTTCTGTTCTCTCTGAAAGTTCAATGTATTATTGTGATTGTTTCTTTTTTCTCTCTTTCTTTTTTCCTTATTTATTTTCCTTATTTATTTATTTACTTACTTATGTACTTACTTTTTAGCTCTCACATATGCGTGAGGACAAGTGGTATTTCTCTTTCTGTGCCTGGCTAGTTTCAGTTAGCATAATTTTCTTCAAGCTCATCCATGTTGCTGTGAATGGCAGAATTTCATTACTTTTTATGGCTAAGTAGTATTTTATTGCTTATATATACCACATTTTCCTTATCTAGTAATATGAATATTTAAGTTGATTCCATATCTTGTCCATTGTAAAAAGAGCTGCAATAAACATGCGAGTGCAGATATCTCCTTGACATGATGATTTCCATTCCCTTATTGGGTGTATTCCCAGTAGTGAGATTGCTGGATCATAAGGTAGTTCTATATATAGTTGTTTGAGGAGCCTCCATACCATTCTCCAGAATTGCTGTACTAATTTACAGCCCCACCATCAGTGCAGAAGGGTTCTCCTTTCTCCTCATCTCCACCAGCATTTGTTATTCTCTGTCTTTTTGATAATAGCCAGTCTAACTGGTGGTTTTGATTTGCATTTCCCTGATGACTAGTGATGTTGAGCATTTTCTCATGTACCTGTTGGCCATTTATATGTGTCTTCCTTTTAAAAATGTCTATTCATCTTTGCCCATTTTTTAATTAGATTCTTTGTTTTTTTACTGTGTAGTTGTTTGAGTTCTTTGTATATTCTGGATATTAAACCCTTCTCAGATGTATATTTTGCAAATATTTCCTCCCATTTCATAGGTTGTCTTTCTGCTCCGTTGATTATTTCCTCTACTGTACAAAAGCTTTTTAGTTTGATATAATCCCACTTGTGTTTTTTTTGTTGTTACAGTTGCTTGTGCTTTGGGGGTCTTTTTACATAAAGTCTTGCCCAATCCTTCTTTCTGCAGTGTTACTCTATGTTTCCCTTTAGTAATTTTATGGTTTTGGGTCTCATATTAAAGTCTTTAATCCATTTTGAGTTGATTTTGGTATATGGTGAGAGGTACAGGTCCACTTTCATTCTTCTGCATATGGATGTCCAATCTTCCCAGCACCATTTATTGAAGAGGCATTCTTTTCCCCAATGTATGTTCTTGTTGCCTTTGTTAAAGATTAGTTGGCTGAAAGTATGTGGATAGATTCCTGGGTTTTCTATTCTGTTCCATTAGTCCAAGGATCTGCTTTTATGCCAGTATCATGCTGTTTTGGTTAAAATAGCTTTACAATATAATTTGAAATCAGGTAGTGTTATGACTTCAGCTTTATTTTATTTTATTTTATTTGCTCAGGATTGCTTTGGCTATTAAAGGCATTTGTTATTCCTAATGAATGTTAGGGTTGCTTTTTCTATTTCTGTGAAGAATGTTATTGGTATTTTAATGGGGATTGCATTGAATGTGTAGATTGCTTTGGGTAGAATGGACATTTTCACAATGTTAATTCTTCCCATCCATGAGCATGGAATGTCTTTCCACCTTTTTGTGTCCTCTTTAAGTTCCTTCAATAGTGTTTTGTAGTTCTCACTGTAGAGATCTTTCACTTCCCTGGTTAAATTGATTCCTAGGTATTTTAATTTTTTGGTTACTACAGTAAATGGGCTTGCTTTCCTTATTTCTTTTTCTGCTAGTTCATTACTGGAATATAAAAACATTACTGATGGGCCAGCCCGGTGGCGCACTGCTACAGTGCGCCGCTTGGGAGTGCGGCGGCGCTCCCGCCGAGGGTTTGGATCCCACATACAGACCAGCCGCTCACTGGCTGAGCGAGGTGCGGGTGCAACACCGAGGGTTGCAATCCCGTTGCCGGTCCCGGTCTGGTACGGGCGCAACACTGAGGGTTGCGATCCGTTGCCGGTCACGAAAAAAGACAAAAAGGAAAAAAAAAAAAAAAAACATTACTGATCTGTGAGTGTTGATTTTGTATGCTGCAACACTACTGAAATTGTTAATCAGCTCTAATAGTGTTTTGGTAGATTCTTTAGGTTTTTCTATATGTAAGATAATGTCATCTGCAAACAGGGACAATTTGACTTCATCCTTTCCAATCTATATACCCTTTCTTTCTTCCTCTTGCCTGATTGTGCTGGCTAGAGATTCCAATGCTAGCACTGGAAGAGCTGTTAAGTAGGAGTGGTGAGAGTGGGCAACCTTGTCTTGTTCCTGTTCTTAAGGGTTTTCAGCTTTTCCCCATTCAAGACGATATTGGTGATTGGTTTGTCATAAATGGCTTTTATTGTGTTGAGATAATTTCCTTCTATACCTAATTTGCCGAAAGTCTTTATCATGAAGGGATGTTGAATTTTGTTGAATGTTTTTTATGCATCTATTGAGGTAATCATATGGTTTTGGTCCTTGGTTTTATTGATGTGGTGTATCACATTTATTGACTTGCATAAGTTGAACCATCCTTGCATCCCTGGGATGAATTCCACTCGATCATGGTGTTTAATTCTTTTGATGTGTTGTATTCTGGTTGCTAATATTTTGTTGAGGATTTTTGTATCTATATTCCTCAAGGATATTGGCCTGTAATTTTCTTTTTCTTTTTAAATATCTTTATTTGGTTTTGGTAATAGGATGATGCTGGCCTGGTAGAATGAGTGTGGGAGACTAGCTTCTGTTTCAATTTATTGGAAAAGTTTGAAGAGAAGTGGTGTTAATTCTTCTTTAAAGGTTTGATAGAATCAGCTGTAAAGCCATCTAGTCCTGGGCTTTACTTAGTTGGAAGATTGCTGATTACTGCTTCAATCTCTTTTCTTGTTATTTGTCTCTTTAGGTTGTCTATTTCTTCTTGTTTCAGTTTTGGTAATTTGTATGTGTCCAGAAATTTATCCATTTCCTCCAAGTTATATATATTTGTTGGCATACAGTTGTTTATAATAATCTCTAATGATTCTTCATATTTCTGTGGTATCAGTTGTCATGTCTCCCTTATAATTTCCAATTTTTGTTATTTGGGTTTTCTCTACTCTTTTTCCTTGTTGTTGTTAACCTAGCTAATGGTTTGTCTATTTTATATATCCTCTCAAAAACCAACTTTTTGTTTCATTGATCTTTTATATCGTTTTTTGGGGTCTCCATTTCATTTAATTCTTCCCTGATCTTAATTATTTCTTTCCATCTATTACTTTTAGGAATGGATTGTTGTTGTTTTTCTGGTTCTTTGAGGTGTAGTGTTAGGTCATTTAGTTGAAGTCTTTCCATTCTTTTGATGTAAGCGTTTATTGTAATAAACTTCCTTCTTAGTACTGCTTTTGCAGTATCCCATAGGTTTTGGTATGATGTATCTTTATTTTTGTTAGTTTCAAGAAATTTTTTTATTGCCTGTTTAATTTTTTCTTGGATTTCCAGGTCATTCAAGAGTCTATTGTTTAGTTTTCATGCACTTGAGTAGTTTCCAGAATTTTGCTTGTTATTAATTTCTAGTTTTAGTCCATTATCTTCAGAAAAGATACTATGAATGATTTCAACTTTTTAAAATTTTCTGAGACTTGTTTTGTGTTTTAGTCCGTTTTGTGTTGCTATAACAGAATTACCTGAGACTGGGTAATTTATAAGAAAAAGAAGTTTATTTGGCTTACGATTCTGGGACAGCTGCATCTGGCATGGGCTTCAGACTGTTTCTACTCATGGCAGAAAGTGGCAGGCAGCCAGCGAGTACAAGCAGATCACAGGCGACAGGAAGCAAGAGAGAGGAAGCAAGAGAGAGAGAGAGAAGGTGCCAGGGTCTTCTTAAGCAACGAGCTCTCACAGAACTAACAGAGTGACAACTCACTCATTAATCCCCCCTCCCCCAGGAAGAGCATTAGTCCATTCATGAGGGATCTGGACCCATGACTCAATCAGTTTCCAACACTGCCACATTAGAGATCAAATTTCCACATGAGTTTTGGAGTGGACAACACATCCAAACTCCAACATTCCGCCCCTGACCCCCCAAAACTCATGTCACTCTCACATAAAAAATACAATCATTCTGTCCCAACAGTCCCAAAAATCTTAGCTTGTTTCAGAACCAACTTAAAAGTCCAAAGTCTCCTCTGAGACCAAAAGCAAAAGTCCTTCCAGCTTTGAACCTGTAAAAGTCAAAACCAAATTTATCTACTGCCAAGATACAATGGTGGAACAGGCATTGGGTATACGTTCCCATTCCAAAAGGGAGGAATAGGCCAGAAGAAAGGAAAAACAGGTCCCAAACAAGTCCAAAACCCAGCAGGGCAGACATTATGTTTTAAAGCTCCAAAATAATGTTCTTTGACTCCAAGTCCTGCATCCTGGGCACAATGGGGCATCTGGGCCCCCAAAGCATCAGGCAGCCTTGTTCCCACAGCTCTGCCAGGCACCGCACAATGGGCCACGCTGGTGCCTGTGGCTTTTCCAGACCTGTGTTGCACGTTACCAGTGGCCCTGAAGTTCTGGGGTCCTGGCGACAGCCCTGCTGCATTGACTCTACTAGACATTTCCCTGTTGGGTGCTCTCTGTGTGGGCTCTGACCCCACTTTCCTGCTCAGCATTGCTCTAGTAGATGGCCTCTGCAGTGGCTCTGCCCTGGTGGCAGGTCTCTGCCTTGGCCCCCTGGCTTTTCCATCCATTCTCTGGAATCGGGGTGGAGGCTGCTATGCCTCCACTGCTCTCAAATCCTGCCAGCCTACAGTCTTAACACAATGTGGATGCCACTGAGGTTTCGGGCCTCTACTCTCCAGGGCTGCTGCACAAATCACACTTGAGGCTGCTCCAGCTGGAGCAGCTGGGATGCAGGGAGCAGGATCCCAAGGGCAGCTGCGCCCTAGGTCTGTCCTCCAGGATAACTCAGACCTTCTAGGCCTCAAGGTCTGGGATGGGTGGAGCACCCTTCCAGACTTCTCAAATGCCTGCAGGGTTTTCCTCTCATTTTCTCCACTATTAGCATCTGGCTGCCTCACCACCAAGATAATGTCTTTAGCAACCAGTTTATCTGCTTCACCCTTGCATTGTTCTCTGGCTCTCTGCTTCTTTACCGCATGGCCAGGCTGCAAAGTTTCCAAATCTTTATGCTCTGCTTCCATTTTAAATTCTGGCTTTACATCATGCCTTTGCTGCCATAACTCAGAGTAGGCTGTTAGAAGTAGCCATGCAGCATCCTCAATTCTTTGCTGCTTGGAAATTTCTTCAGCCAAATGCTCTGGTTCACAACTGTTAAGTTCCAACTTCCACAAAGTCCAAGGGCATGGACACAGCACAGCCAGGTTCTTTGCTATGGTGTAGCAAGGGTTATCTTTTGTCCAATTCCCAATAAGTTCCTCATTTCTATCTGAGACCTCATCATCTGCATGGCCTTTACTGTCCACATTTCTATCAGCATTCTGCTCACCACCACATAAGTCTCTAAGACATTCCAAACTTTCCCTTGTCTTTTTCTCTTCTTCTAAATCCTCCAAATTCCTCCAACCTTTGCCCATTACCCAGTTCCAAAGCTGCATCCACATTGTCAAGTATCTGTATAGCAACACCACACTTCTCGGTACCAATTTTCTGTTTTAGTCCGTTTTGTGTTGCTATAACAGAATTACCTGAGACTGGGTAATTATAAGGAAAAGAGGTTTATTTGGCTTATAATTCTGGGACAGTTGCATCTGGTATGGTCTTCAGACTGCTTCTACTCATGGCGGAAAGTGGCAGGCAGCCAGCGGGTACAAGCAGATCACATGGTGACAGGAAGCAAGAGAGAGGAAGCAAGAGAGAGAGAGAGAGAGAAGGTGCCAGGGTCTTCTTAAGCAACGAGTTCTCACAGAACTAATAGAGCGACAACTCACTCATTAATCCCCCCTCCCCCAGGGAGAGCATTAATCCATTCATGAGGGATCTGGACCCATGACTCAATCAGTTTCCAACACTGCCACATTTGAGATCAAATTTCCACATGAGTTTTGGAGGGGACAATACATCCAAACTCCATCATTTTGTGACCAACATATGGTCTATCCTGGAGAATGTTCTATGTGCTGAGGAGAAGAATGTGTATTCTCTAAATGTTGGATGAAGTGTTCTGCAGATGTCTGCCAGGTCCAATTGATCTAAAGTATAGTTTAAATCCTGTGTTTCTTTGTTGACTTGTTGCCAGGAAGGTCTGTCCAATGCTGAGAGAAGGGTCTTCAGGTCACCCACTATTACTGTGTTAGCATCTATTTCTTTTTTTAGGTCTAAGAGTGTTTCCTCTACATATCTGGGTGCTCCAGTATTGGGTGCATACATATTTGTGACTGTTGTGTCTTCTAACTGTGTAGATCCCTTTATTATTATATACTGGCCTTCTTTGTCTCTTTTTATGGGTTTTAGTTTGAAGTCTATTTTATCCAATATAAGAATAGCTACTCCTGCTGGTTTTTGATTTCTATTTGCATGGTATGTTTCCATCCCTTCACTTTTAGTCTTTGAGGTGCGTCTCCTGAAGACAGCATATAGTTGGGCCTAGCTTCTTAATCCAATCAGTCAATCTGTACTTTTGTATGGGGAATTTAATCCATTTACATTTAGGGTTGTTACTGATAAGTATGGCTTTACTCCTAACATTATATTGCTTTTTGTTTAGATGTTAAAATGTCATTTGTTTCTTTCTTCCTCTTTTATTTTTCATCTTCAACATTAGTTGAGTTTTTGAAGTGACATGATTTACCTTCTTTCTCTTTCTCATTAGCATTTTGGTTTTAATGGCAGGCTTTGCTCTTCCTTATAAATCTGTGATAATGATTATCATTTTTCAGATTCTGGATGCAGGACTCCTTTGAGAATTTCTTGCAGGCCTGGTAGTGAGGTAGTGAACTCCCATAATTTTTTTTTGTCTGGGAAATACACTATTTCTCCCTTGTTTCTGAAGGATAACCTTGGTGGCTATAGAATTCTTGGTTGACAATATTTTTCTTTTAGTATTTTGAATATATCATCCCATTTTCTTCTGGCCTGTAAGATTTCACTTGACAAGTCTGCTGTGAGTCTGATGGAGGCTCCCTTATAAGTTACTTGATGCTTTTCTCTTGTTGCTTTTAGAATACTCTCTTTGCATTTGAGTTTTGCCAGTTTGACTATAATGTGTCTTGGAGAAGATCTTTTTGTATTGCATCCGTTTGGGGATCTTTGGACTTCCTGGATCTGAAGGTCTGCATCTCTCACTATACCTGGGAAGTTTTCTGTTATTACTTCCTTGAACGGGTTTTCAATGTCTATTCCTTTCTCCTCCTCTTCTGGAATACCCATGATTCAGATGTTTGTGCACATGAGGTTGTCTGCTAGCTCTCTTAAATTTTCTTCATTTGTTAAAAATTCTTTTTTCCTTCTTTCGGTCTGCTTGGGTTATTTCAAAAAGATCCTCCTCAAGGTCTGAAATTCTTCTTCTGCTTGCTCTAGCCTACCACTCAAACTTTCTGTTCTGTTTTTTTTTTTATTTCACTGAGTGAATCCTTCATTTCTAGGAGTTCTGTTACATTCCTTTTTAAAGTATCAACCTCTTTGTAAATTTCCTACTTTATATCCTGGATACTTTTTTTGGTTTCACTGTGTTCTCTAATTGATTCTTCTCTTACCTCTTTGAGTTTTCTTAAAATCAGTGCTCAGAATTCCTTCTCAGATATCTCAAGGGTTTCCTGCTCTATGGAATCTGGTACTTCAGAATTACCATATTCCTTTGGTGGTATCTTGTTTCTTTTATCTTCTTGTTTATTTTATTATTATTAGATTCAACAGACAATAATTTTTCTCTTGAATTACCACACAAATTTGTAAACAATTACTCTTTCTTACTCATCTCATTGAGAACAATAAGAAATAGTTCACAGACCAGCTCTGGTCCATGGACTTTGAATGGCACTGTCCTGGGAACAGTACTGCCTTCACTGAGAATGACTGATAAAAATAAAGCAATATATAGAAACTTTAGTTATTATTATATTTATAATTTTTGGTTCTAAACATCCCTTAGCAGAGATGGAAATAATTCCATCCACATTAATAGTTCTACACTATCTCTCATATTCCTTTCCAAATCTCCAGATGTACACAAATGTCCTAATTCCTTTCTTTTATAAATAGCAACCTTGTCTTCTATGATGTTAAATTCCTCCGTGCAAAGGAGCATCAACATTATTTAGCCAGTAAAAAGTCCATGTTCCATTTACAAGCCAAAGGCAAAAGGACAAAACCAATTCTGATTTTCAAAATCGGATTCATAAGACGTTCATATTCAGAATACAAAAATGATGCTCATCTCATTGTCTAACCATCTACAGACTCATGTCCAACATTCTTTTCTGTTCCTCAAGGTTACATTCACCTTACCTGGGCCCTGCCCCAATCCCATCACTCAACACAGGAAATCTGACCATAAGCTTTCCCTTTCATCACAATTTGTTTTTTTGTCATACTAAAATATTATATGTCCAAAGAATTTGTTTTAAACATCAACACTTTGTCTTTTTTAATGGTGTCCTGTAAGATTCTTATCACTTGAAGAAAATGCCAACGTTCATCCTATCCCAATCATATCTTGAATAGTAAGTAAACACCCCCTGCCTAAAATATTCAGAATAATGTGTTAAATTCTTTTAATTCTTTAAAAATGCCATTAACTTTACTTTTCATTAAAAAGATTCTAGGTTCAGAACAGTCATTCAAATGACTGATGTTTTTCTCTACTTAAGTTTAAGGGAGAATCCATATTAAGCTGTGAACTTTATTTAAATTTTCCACGAGATTGTCTGTATATGTTACAGTAACATAGTATGTAAGGAAATAAAATATTTTAGTATATGAGTGTATTATGTGGAATATAATTTAAATAAAAACAATTCTTTACTTGTTCACTTAAAATTTTCAATTGTTCTAACTTCTGATAATTGTAGAACACTAATATAACTAAATATAAATAATAATTTTGTAGTGTCAATCTAAGAAAGGAAACATATACTCAAGTAACGTTTAGAAGAAAAAATAGGTTATATATGATTTTGCTTTTAAATAATTTAATGTTCTTTTAAAACAGTATTAATCATATGGAATTTGAAGTTTAAGTGTTTTATATAATAAAACATGATCTTACTCTTTTTTTAGCCACCACAGCAACTTTGTCATCTGCTTTGGATTTATCTGTAAGATAATAAAATATGGCTGCTTCAAAAAATTGCCTATGCTCCTGTTCAAATAAATACAGTTACATAACTAGAATTTTCTACTTTCTCATGATAAAAAATACAAAATACTATGATAACAGAATTTTGTTTTCCATTGTCTCTTTAATTAAAATGCTAATAAATTCAGCTTCCCAGAGTTGAGTAATCCAAAAGTGATAGATAATATCAGGGATTCAATTATTATTTGACAAACCTCCTCCCTTAAATTTGATTGGTTGGTTGAATGTCTTCAAATTAGCATCTAATATATCTAGTATAGGTTCTGGTCAGCTTATGTGCTCTGGAATATATAAGATCTACAATTAAATCTCAGCTACCTCCACTAGCATATATACTACATGCCTGACATGGGATAAGGACTTTTGACAGAAAACATCTTGTTTAATCCTCATGATAACCTTGCAAGGTATGCAGTATATTCTCATTTTACAGCTGAGAAAGTTGAGGCTAAGCTAAATTAAATACCCTGCTTGAGGTCATGCAGCTGGCCCAGACCCATCTGATTACAAGCTTCTAATCTTTTCAGGATGTTTGCTGCCTCCCTTTGGGACCACTAAACGGCCAACAGTGCCTCAGAGAAAGACTCAGCAAGAATAAGGACTATCAGTACCATTCTATCATTCTTAAAACCAGAATAATTAGTAATCAAATAGTTGATGGAATATTGTTCCAGAATACTATTTTGATATGTGCAAAAGTATGTATGTGTATATGTATATATTGGTAAAAGTTTTTGGCATAAAACATAGAAACCCAGAGGGGCAGGTTATTATATTCATATCTACAACTGCCTGGTCACATGTAAACTGTCCTCTTTCCTATATCCAGCTGCGTGGTGGAGATTACTCCTCCTTTTGGAACATACTTTCTCCCCACTGATGAATGTACTAGGCCATCCACCATTACAGATGATTCCTCCAACTAGAGGAATTACTTTGCAAATGCATAGTAATCTAAGGCCATGGAAATTTCTTCCTTGTAGTACGGTTACTTCTGCATATATCTAAGCACTCTGCAAGGCTAGACTATTATTCCTCAAAGGCAGGGATGACATTTTATATGCAGTAGATGTTCAATATTGTTTAAATTAATAAGTGTACATGTATTTTATCCAAAGTCTTAACATGAATTTGAAATATACATTTTACCCAAACAAAATTTATTAAGATATATTAAGCATTTACTTGGTATAAGCTACTATACAAAATAGTGTAAGATATAAAATAATGTATATGCTCTCAGACCCTCAGTTTCTTTTTTAACAAATCAGGAATAATAATTATTACTTCACTGGCATATTGTGAGATCTAAATAATATAATCTATGTAAATAGACCTCCTAAAACAATGTCTGACAGATAATAGATAATCAACAAATGTTCACTACCATTTTAACTAATAAAGACATTATGGGGTGTGTGTGTGTGTGTGTGTGTGTGTGTAATCTTAACCTTTGGAATACTATGAAAAATTGTTTAGTGATGATATATTTCACTATTGTGTCATCTTTTTAGGTGATTCCACCATTCTTCCATCTAAATAATTATTTTAGTCTTTTTAACACAGTTATATATAATTGATGAGTAACAATGAAACAGCAAAATGTTTCAAGATACAGGAAAAAATAAGATTATTAAAATCTCATAATGTATTTTAGATTCAAAAAAGGGCCCAGTGTAATTACCTTATGGTAATTACAAGATAGAATAAGTTTTGTTTTATCTAAAAAAAAAAAAAAGAAAAAGTAAATTTTTCCCTTTGTTCTTTGGAAGACCTCTAATAAGAATAATCAAGTCATGATTAAATATCAATCCTCACAAACAGTTAAAATGGAACAAAAAAGAAACTGAAATACTAAAATTGGATCCAATAGACCCTGATGGTATATAGAGTTAATAAAAATAGAATGAATATTTGTTATGTTTCTCCGCACCATATATTTCATTCTTATGTAAATTTTCTAATGGAGATGAATTGGGAACAGAAATATCCAAACTGTTGTTCAAGGAAATTTTTATGTTCCAAAGCTGTAGAACCATCTCCCAATAACAGAATATTCAGGGGAGTATCAACCATGCTGATTTTCAAACGCCAAGGAAAAATTTCAATGTAATTCTGGTGGTTTCTCTTTTTTAAATAATTTTTTAGAGCTTGTCCACTCATGACCTCTAAAAAACTTTGTCAGTTGTAGTTCTTTAAATGAGACAGCTGAGAGTATGTTTTTAAAATATAAAATAAGAAGCTTCCTAGCCCCAGCAGAAGAATTACTTAGTTGGAGTAATAGTTAATACAACAAAAACAGCACAACTAAATCATGTGGTCAGGACTTTGAAACTTGTTACAGTCTGATTGGGTCTATATTTACGTATCATTTAATGACGCTGCATATTTCAACCATGAAAGTTGCATCAAACATAACAGTGGCCAATTTCTGCAGTGTAGGAAGAATATAGGCTAAATATTAGTAGTAATTATTCCTGGGTTGAAGAATAAATTGTTAGGTAAAGAAATCCTCGAAGTTGCTGGGATGAAACAAATGTGTTGCTGCTAAGCTACTTACCTTTTGTGAAATACCTGAATAATAACTAATTATCTCTCAAAACTACTTTTGAATACAGTAAGAAGCTGAATATGGTACCAGAATCCACACTGAATGCTAAGCAGACACAAAGATTAAATTGACAATTTTGGAGATAGTGAATAGTGAATATGAAGCTAGTAAGCCTGTTACGACAAAGATTGAACTCCTGGAAGTCTGTTCATGCCCCTCCAGTTTGGCTACTTCAGGGAAAAAATGAAAGTATTTAGGCACATGGCTCTCAACAATCAGGCTCAATTACCTCAAATTCTACATGTAGAAATCATCAGACTTTGAGCAAGAAAATGAGCTGTTGCTGCAAAGCCAATCAGAAATAACCCCTCTCCAAAGTCTCTTGTCAGGCAAGAATGTCAAAAGGACCCAGACTCCAATAGCCTGGTACACACAGCAGTAGCAAAGACATAATTCCAACCTTACTGAGAGAGCAAGTCTACTGCTAGTGGGAAATAGATGTACTATAACTTTAAAAACTCGATGACTATTATTTAAAAGTATTAATGCTTAAAAAAATTAAATGATTCAAATCCTGTTGTGATTAAATTGTGTATATATAATCTGTGCAAGGCATAAAATTGTATTTGTGACAATAGAGTGGGTCCAACCTTTATTGCTAATAAACAAAGGCATTACATATTCAATCCAAGGAATAAAACCATATTTGTGGTAATAAATGTCTCTTCTCTCTGATCTCAGAGTAAACCAGAGTAGTGTGTTTGTCATACTTTTCCCACTCTTTTCAAATCTACCTATGTGCTTTAAAACCTTAACTTAGGTGGCTGAATTAATATTTAAATGTTTTCTCAATAAAATGTTTTCACATATAAGTCTTTTGGAAATATATATATTTTTCCAATGGAGAAAAAAATCAGTGTTATTTTAAAATTCAATCAGTAGCAAAGGGCAGATCTTCCCATAGAATAATGTTTTAGGACTTAAGGCAATAAAGATAGAAGGGCCTTATAAAAATTACTATAATCACTAACCAGAAAAATTTAAAACATATTTAAGTTTATTAAAAATTATTCTTTTTATGTGACAATCATATCCTTTTTAGAGTTAATAATATCCTACATATTATAATCTTTTAGACAAATTCATTAAAAAAGCTATCTGTAAATTATAATATTTACAATTCAAGAGAACTTTTTTGAAAATGACTTGAATGAAATATTATCAGATTTTTTCACCTAATTAAAAATGAATTGAAGCTTATCTATATCGCTGCCTTAAATAGTTTCAAAGGACAAAATACATGCTATTAATTAATACAATTTATTATTATTAATTCATACCTTTCCAATGAACAAAGATATACTATTTCTCTATGAGGAGAAAGAGACAGACTTTTAAATGTGCAAACATATTTTAGAAAACATACATCTGAGTAAATCCTTATTTTGGAGTGGTAAAGAAAAAAAATGTATATACCCTGTTTTGATAGGCAGCACAGTTCCAGTCTTTGTTCGTGAGAATATCCATAGAGTAGGTATGCTTCTTGTAGTGCACTTTTATACCACTTCTTTTTATTCTTACATTTCTCTGGCTATATAAATACAGAAAAAGAATAAGATTTATTTTTAAATATATGATTTTGTTTTAAAATCCCCTTGATTTAACTATTGATCTGGGACTAAATCTAATTTGGAGCATTGTACAATATATTTCTTAGACTTTGGTATCTGATTATTATTTTACTATTATTTTAGAATTTAGCAAGGTTATGGGAATTTTACAAGTTGAAAGCCAAAAGGGTCAAATGCTTGGTTCACTAAGATAATATTATAATATGATTCATCTCACACTTAGAAAGTTACAAAAAGTTAAGGCCCCCAATGTAACGAAGTAATCAAAATTAAAACATTTTATTAAAATAACATTGATTCCCTTTTAAGTGACATAGCAATGAAACTAAAGTGGTAGAAACTGAAAAGCAGGTTTCTTATCTAAGAAAATTAATTCCATTTGCACCTAGTTTTGGAGTAATGGCAGATAATGATATGTTCACTTTTTGAAAAAAAAGAAAAATAGAATTAAAAAATCTCTGAGTTAAAAATGACTATAAAATTGTTTAGTCTAATATTTTTTCCAATGTTATTTAAAACTTGCCAAAAAGTTTTTATAATGTTTTTAAATGTTACAACTTATAAAATGCATGCTACTATTTTCTTTTTGGAAATGTTACCATCAAAAAGAATATGGATATTTATTCTATTAATTCATATTTACCACCTGTATATAAAGATCATATCTTTATCTCAGATGTATAAGATAAT
Source organism: Galeopterus variegatus (assembly GCF_000696425.1). NCBI lineage: Eukaryota > Metazoa > Chordata > Mammalia > Dermoptera > Cynocephalidae > Galeopterus > Galeopterus variegatus. The sequence goes on along the minus strand of NW_007726790.1, from coordinate 336,756 downwards.
TCACCCTTTACACAGACATGTAAATCTATATAACACCCATATTTAATAAATTAGAATAAAACTGTATATTCAAAGCTTTTCTCAAATGCCATCGTATTCTTAGAGGCCCCAAATTAATACTTAATACTGTCATTTAATGATTTACTACATTTGTTCCCATTATGCTTATTACTGTCACTTAATGTTTTACTACATTTTGATTTGTATTAAAGTTATTTGTGCTCATGACTGTCATTGCCCATAAAAAGAAAAGTCCATGAAGACAGAGGCAATAAATAATATTTTGTCTAGGTGTCTTCCGCAGTAGCCATTTGCCTAACACCTCATTGTATATTATTATAAGCATTTAGAAAGTGGTTTGTTAAATTGCATTTGGTCCTGGGCACAGATTAATTTGGTATAAAAGCAGTGAAACAATATAGTCAAACAAAAAACTACTTTTGTACACAGAATCTATAAATTTTATGTAGTAAGTTCTATCATAGGAAAAAAGATGAAAATATAGGCAGATACAGTTCAATAAACCTTAGAAATTTTAAGTTATTTTAAGACTAAGCTAGCGTTGTAGACTTAAGACTTTTCTGCAAATTCAAATGTTATCCTGATGTTAAGAAATAGTGAAAGATCACCTAAAAGCTTATATAGCACTAAACAGTTGCTATACTATTCCCTATAAGGAATAGTATAAGGGAATAGCACAAGAAAATATTTAAGGAAATTTCCTGAGAAAAATTAGTGTGATACAGCTAAAATAAACTTTGGTTACTTAGAACTGAAAGCTTTGTTTAAAATGTTGTGTCTGGAAGTCTTTAAGAACTTATCAGTAGGTATGTGCCACCTAGTGGTAATACAAATTAACATCTAAGTAACTCTAAAAGCTAAGACTTATTTTATAAAGAACTTTAAATTCCAGAATTAGGCTCAACTATGAATTATATTTTAAAACTAGCTTTTTAAAAATTGATAAAGTGATAAGTGCAAATTCTAACAGTATAGAATGTACCTTCCTTCCCATCCCAGGTATTGTTTCTCACAAAGGCAACCATTATTACCAGTTTTAAAAATAGTCTTCCAGATAAATTGTACGGGTTTACAAGCATTTACATAATTGTATTAGTCCGTTTTGCGTTGCTATAACAGAATTACCTGAGACTGGGTAATTTATAAAGAAGAGAGGTTTATTAGGCTTACGATTCTGGGACAGCTGCATTTGGCATGGGCCTCAGACTGCTTCTACTCATGGCGGAAAGTGGCAGGCAGCCGGCGGGTATAAGCGGATCACATGGCAAGAGGAAGCAAGAGAGAGGAAGCAAGAAAGAGACAGAGAGGAGGTGCCAGGGTCTTTTTAAGCAATGAGCTTTTGCGGGAACTAATAGAACGAGAACTCACTCATTAATTCCCCCTCCCCCAAGGAGAGCATTAATCCATTCATGAGGGATCAGCCCCCATGACTCAATAAGTTTCCAACATTGCCCCATTGGAGATCAAATTTCCACATGAGTTTTGGAGGGGACAACACATCCAAACTCCATCAATAATTTATATAAATATGTTTACAGAATGCTATGAATAGTTATACTTGTATATATTTGAGTTTTTCAATTTTCTTACAGATGGGTTAATTTATTGATTGAGTCAACATCTTCTAGACCCTCAGGATCTATCACTAAAAAATAGACAAAGCTTGCATTATAGCCTGTGAGAACACATAATTTATGACAAGTATAACAAATAAGTAAAGCCTATAGTATATGATAAGAGGTGATAAGTACTATGCAACAAAGAAAAGGTAAGGCAAGGTAAGGGTGATCACAGGTGCTGAGGGGTGGGCAGTACAGTGAGTGGTCGGGGTAACTCTCATTGAAAGGGAGACATTTGAGCAAAGACCTGAAGGAAGTCAGGGAGTTAGCCATTACATATCCAAGAAAAAAACACTCCAAGCAGAGAAAAAAAATCCTCTAAGTTAGGAAAATATAGGTGTATTCAAGAAGCATCAAAGAATCCAGGGTGGCTGAGTCTGAATGATGAAGAGAGAGAGTAATAAGGAATGATGTCATAAAAATTAACAAGGGCCAGATCATGGAGGTCCTTGCAAGCCATTACAGGGTTTTGGTCTATTACTCTCAGTGAAATGGAAGCCAATGCAGAGTTCTGAGCAGAGGAATAACATTTGATTTAATGTTTCAAAACAATCATTCTGGTTGCTTTGACAAGAGGCAAGTGTGGAAGCAGGACAACTGGTTAAGAGATTATTGCAATAATCCAGACAAGAAATAATGGTGGTGTGCACCAGGGTAGCAGCAGCCACTGTGGTGAAAAATGTTAGGACTGTGGATATAGTATGATGATAGAGCAAAAAGAATTTCCTGATCAACTAAAAATTGTGAGAGAAAGGGAGATGACTCTAGGACTTCTGGACTGAGTGAGTAGAACGGAATTTGCTATCTACTGAGATGGGGCCAGCATCTAAGAAAGTGAGATTTGGGGGAAGATCAAGAATTCGGACATGCTGAGCATGAGATATCTCAAAATGACATCCACAGGACATGTTGAGTAGCAGTTGGATAAGAAAAATCAGGAGAGAGAACTTAACTACAGATAAAATTTAGGAATCACATCGCCCCCGCCCGCCCCCACTATTTAAAGCCACAAAACTGGATGAGACAATCAAAGGAATGAGTAAATAGATGCATGTATACCCACATATGTGATGTGCATGCATCATTATTATTATTATTATTATTGTTGTTGGCAGCTGCCTGGTACAGGGATCCAAACTCTCGACCATGGTTTTGTAACACTGCACTGTAACCAACTGAGCTAACTGGCCAGTCCCTGTACCATTGTTTGACAAATGCCATAGTGATGGATATTTAGGTTGTTTCTAATATTATGAAATTTTAAACAATGCTGCAATAAAAAAAAATTGTCCATGTGCTATTTTGCCCATGTGAGCTTATATTGCAGGATAAATTCTTAAACATTGAATTACCAAATTTAACATATGTATGATTTTAAATTTTGGAAGCTATTATGAAATAATAGCTACTGCTATTGGAGCTTTATTATACCTTTTACATTTTATAGGACTAACTCCCTCTTATTCAATTTTATTATAAATTTTAGAATTAATTTGTTTTGTTAAAAGTCCTGTTTTTTTATTGAGATAGCATTAAAATTAATTTAGGGAGAATTGACAACTTCCATATTAAATCTTCCAAAACAAGAAAAGGATTACATCTTTCCATTTTCTCAGGTTTTGTTTTCTATTTCTTAGTGGCACATTAAAGATTTATTCATATATATCTTGTATATTGCTTCTTTAGGCTTACTCTATTGTATTATGTATGTTTTGTTGCTATTACAAATGAGAATTGTAATCCTTTCATATTTACAAACTAGTTACTTCTGTATAGTAATTTCATAACCTGACATATGAATAAGTTTTCTTATTGATTTTTAGTAGATTATCTATTGTTTATAAGCTTTTTCATCTGGTTCCATGCCTTTTCCAGGTATACAACCACATACTAATAATGTGATTTTGCTTCATCCTTTCCTGTATGTGTACTATTGCTTCTTCTTTAGCTAATTATATTAGACAATTAGATGAAGACAATATTAAATAATAATAGTAATCTTATATACTTAAAAAAATCCAAATTTTCCCACCTGAACAACCAGTTTCTCCTCAATTAAAATATTCAGCCAAATGAGTTCATGTACTTTTTAAACATGTTGAAGTGATTCACATTTATTTAACTGAGTTATTGTGCAGAGGCTACTCCCAAAAAAGTCTGTTTGTAATCTTAGCTCTTTGAGATACTGTCAGAATCTTTCAATTGGAATCTGCCAAAGAAAGGCTTCTGGATTGACAGGAGAGAAACAAAGATGCAGTATCTCACCAAACATAATAGATTCATTCAATATATGGAACAGTAGGACAAACTTTGTGAAGGATGAATGAAAATAATGCTTGAATGAATTACAGTAATATTGTGATTAAGTTCAATTTTAAAATACTAAAGTATTTAATGAGCTAAATGTTCAACTTGAAAGTTTGCATTTTGGAAACAAAGTTAGGAAAGAAAACAATGCTGTTTGCTAATAAGCCCAAACTGAGGTTAAATATACTTTTTTAAATAAAACAAACACATATGTCTTTTGAAAGTCTGAAACATTTATGTTTACCTTTCTAGCCAGAAGTCAAATACATAATTAAGTTCAGATTTAACAAAGATTTGTTCAAAGCCAAATACTACTCAAAATATGAGTCAAGATTAAACAGAAAGTAACTGCCATTCAAATTCACTTTTTCAACTGGAATCTAGATGTTTCTTAACCCTTGGCTAAAATCTGCAGCAGGTCCTGTGACTTTTCTGCTAACACTCAAATAATAAAATGTTCTCCAGTTACTTTTTGTCCTCCAAAATTAAAAACCAATTTTGTCTACTCATATGTAAGAGACAAAATTCTCAACTCCATTTTCAGTTAGAGCTCCTGTGCTCCACCAGCTAGGGGCACACTTGTCCTCTTCATGCTTCTCCTTCTCTCCCCACATCTTCTGGCTCCTCTGGGGTTGAAAGGGAAACAGAAGAGAAATGATGGAAAATGTTTTTATTTGTCTACTATTATGGCAATCTGGGATTGGGTGCTTTCTGAGCTTGAAGTGTTTTTATAGTGGGTATGTTGTGGATTTTTTAGAGAACCCTGTCTCTCAACTAGGAACATCTTACTGCAGCTCCCTTGACAGGGGCAATAACCTTTTTTTAGCTGCTTGCTTTCAACCCATATCCAATTATCATTTTTTGCAACATTCTGCTTAGGTTGCAATGTGGACAGGAAGACCTCTTGGGTGGAGACCCTTTTAAAATGACCCCCAACTCTTTTCCCATATTGTTTGTATCATTGTCTCCGAAAACTGTGGGAATTCTAGCCATACCCAGTGCCACCATCTTTCTTCAGTTGCAATAACCAGAAACCTTAACCCTGTAAATTCTTCAGGAGGAAGCTGGACACTAGTACTCTATGTTGCTCAAGCACCAGGGTACATGCATCAAAAAACCTCTGCACTACACATGATGTAAAGGAAAATGACTATCCTTCCTTTTCCCAAGATGGGAGGAAGAAGGAAGGTATAAGGAAAATACCACAACATAACAACATTTCCTCTAAGAAATTTCTATATATTCAAAATCAATATCCTTATGTATATTGAGTTAAGGAAATCAGGCCAGTTTTGGCACCTCCTTTGTAAGTCCTGCATACATACTCTTGTACCTCATTTTGCAATGTAAAAATAATTACTTTTGTCCTCAGCTTGAAGTCCTAAAGACACATATCTTTCACTAAAACCTGGGTATATCTAATAATTTTAGAACTTTCATATTAGCTTATTTGCCATCCCAAAACAAAACACAGACAAGTTCTAAAATATAATGCTTTCTTAAGAAGGAACTTTTCAAGGCAGCTCTTCAGTAAACTTTTAAGAAGTTAAAAGCTTACAAAGTCAAGGATTAAGACCAGTGACTTTAGGTAGATGACAGTATAGGAGGGGGTGGGCACCCTGATCTTCAAATTTCCTTAAATCCTCTGATCCATAGAGAGTATATTACGTCCTTTGTTATGTCTATATTAATTTGGCAACTTGAGTTTTCTCAGTTTTGTTAAATTCGGGGTGGAGGGAAAAAGAAGTACTCATCATAGAAAAAGAAGAAAGATATTTAGTCTAAAAATTTGTGTAAACTTATGAGTATAAATAAGATGATCCTTGATAGTTGAATAAGCATGTAAATGTTTGGAGTAAGTATGAAGTTTGAGACTAAACAGACAGCTAGACAGGGAAAGATAATGCCCTATGTCTGAGAAAATTCCTAATTATGTCCAAAATTGAAAGTTTATATATCACTGTCATATGTTATCTTGTTTCAGTCAGGTGTTATTGTCCAGCTGAAGGCCTTAGTATTTTTTCACTTCCTAGGGTTTGAGGAGGAAGTTGAATGTCCCTTCTCAGTAACTTTTGACTCACTGAGTAAGGTTTATACTGTCACTGCATACTAATATGGAGTGGCAAATTCAAGGAAAAGAATACATATGTGTTTGTTAACCCAGTAAGGCCAATGGAAAGAAATCTGCAATCTGGCAGAAACTCGTGTCTTCTTTTGCTTTGCATTTTAAGAAATTTGATCTCAGTCATTTTAGGGCCACCTTTTACTTTCCCCAGGCTCACATAAGTTGGAAAGGCATACATTGCACCTGAAAAGTGAGGGAAGATCATCCCTCTTCAGCTCATAATGGCTACATGAATAATATTTTTGTTCAGGTCCCTTGAAGTCAGACAGCCTAACAACTTCTTTGCCACACCTGAACAACAACAAAAAAATCTTTTAGGAGGCTGGGAGCCTTGATGGCATGGGTCACCAGGCCTTCCTGGGTGCATTACGATGCTATTCTTTTTCGAGGCACTGCTGCTTGCCCAGGGCACTAACAGACTTTTGTCTTCGTCCAAGTCTGAAAGGATATCTTCTCTGCCTTGCTGTTCCTGCCTCTCCCTCTCAGAGGCACTGGTCTCTCTGTTCCCAGTCCAACTTGCCCACCTTCAAAGAACTCTGATCAGGAAAACGGACAAGCCTTTCTTTTGACCCAAGAACAGAAAATACTCCTGAGATATGGGAATACAAGGGGCCCAATTACTTTTTGAAATAAAAAAAAGGGAAAAACACAACTGTAGTAAGAATTATTATCAACTAACCACTGGTGTTCGGTTAGCTATAAGGAAGAATGTCCTAGCTGTGGGGCTTTGAACACTAGAATAGATAGGGAGGTGGTAGTCTTTCCTCCCCACCCTGTGGTACCCTATGCCTTAACTCTGCCTATTGCTCTCCCTTGATTTTTCTCTGTAGCACTCATAAACAACTAACATACTATATCTTTTTCTTATTTGTTTACTATGAGTCTTATCCCACTAATTTTAGATTCATAAAAGCATTGAATTTTGTCTGTTTTGTTCACTTCCAAGCCTAGAAGAGTCTCAAATAACAGCAGTTCATTAAATATTTATTAAGTACTATAAATAGACATATTTTGTTCTAGGTGGCATGGGTAAAGGAAAGGAGATAATAATGAAAGGCTGCTACATTTTAATCCAGAATTATGTATTATCCCTACAAAGATAAAAGAAAAACTTATAAACATGATGACTATCTGGTTTTATGGTAATAGTACTTCTAAAATAATATAGAGCTTCATTTTTTGTATAGAACTCAGATCTGTAAAGTACTTCCTGAGTCATTGCTTTATCCTATGACATTAGGAGCATTTTTTTCTTGAAAAAAGATACACCTAATTGCAAGCACTAATGTTATGTAAAAAATAATACTAATTTTAAAACTAAAGTAACAATCAAATGCTTCTTAATATGACCTATTTGGAGGACGTAACCCTTCAGGTACAACCCTTCAGGTACAATGACAACATCCATAATCTAAAATTATCAATTCAAATTTTGCTTACATTAATATTAAACTTAACTGCAAACATAAGTACTTATAATTTAGAAGATTTATCTTTTAGACACAATGTGGAGCATATATTAAGAAATATGGAAAACTGGAATTGTAAGTACTTAGAAACTGTTTTATTGAGCTTCATAAATTCATTGAAATGACTTCGAATATTGACCATAACTTTAAATTATTTCTTACATAATATGCCTTTAGAAACATGGGGCTATAAGTCATAGATTTCATGATCTAAAGAGATACAAAATGATTACACTTTGGAATGCATCTCCACTAAATGTTTGAGGACCAAAACTACCTATTATAAATGGTCTGCCTGGAGATTTATGCCAATTGCTGCTATTTATGCATTCAAAGTTACAGTGTAGCTCACTGACTCTAACCTTGTATTGCACTGATGCATCGTTCTATTTACTATTGTGTCAAAGCTATCACTCTTTTCCTGTTGGGCAGATTGTTTTCACTTAAAGCAATTCAGCAGAAAGTTAATCACAAGGATATCTTGTCTTCCTTAAATTGGATTTCTGCAACAGCAACTAGTAATCTAGACAGTTAGAACATTCCTGTTCCTTTGATGCAAACTAGAAGATAGTCACATTACACTGATGTGCACCACAGAAGCTACAGCTTTCGTCTTCTTGGCTTTCTAAAAATAGCTGCCTTCTCTCTCACCTGTCATCTTTAACAGAGGTTCATATAATCAACTTTGGATTACTTAGAAAGCTTATTCAAATTATTGAATACTTCAAATATTTTAGAATATTATAAACTTGTTGCTTATTGTTTATTTTTAGACATAAATAGTAATTTTGCTTACTCTAACTCAGCAGAATTTTAATATCAAAACAACTTAAGTCTCCCACTCTCTATGTCACTGGAAAATGTCAACCAGCAAAGTTGACAAAAAAATAAAATGTCTAGCTCTGTTTAGTGTGAGATTCTTTACATCAGACTGAGAGATAATATGAGATCGCAATGAATGCTAGAGGAGAAATTAAGCAGAAAAAAAAGAATAAGGAAATTTAAGAGTCAAATCTTTACAGTGTAATTCCATTACTTAACTTGAAATATTGGAAATTACCAAAACTCCTGAGTACTCCCTGCAACATTGGGCGTGAGGGTAGGAAAACAAGCAGGTTAATATAAAATGGCCCCAACCGACAAATCAGAAAAATCACAGGATGCTAGACACGCTTCTTATTAACCAAGACGTTAACATAAATTTATTAAGTATTTTGGATATCTTAGCTCTTTTCCTATCAAGATGGAAAAGACAACTGCTACATACTGCCATTTAAAAAAAAAAAAAAAAAAAAAAAAAAAAAAAAAGAAGCCCTAGTCTGACATTTCAGGTTGGTCCACTACCTGGAGGGATATCCTTTAGAAAAATAATTTTGTACCACCAATACGTCAGTCAATTAGTGTGAGGCCTGAAATCAGATCTTGAGAAGAGAAAGTAACAGGGCTCCAGCTATCACAGCAGGGAGAAAATCAGGCACCACCAAAGAGGAGAGCATGTTTTAAAGGATAAGGGAATCTAATGTCACAATTTTGCCCATGATTTACCTGGCTTCTTTAGTACCACAAACTCATAAATACATTCACACATTCCATATAATAAATGCAATAAACATAATATACATTTACACAAATATCTTCTTTAGCTAATTCCAGTAAACACAGAGAAAATAGGTATTTATAGGGAGGTAATCTGCTCTAGTGGTTCTTGAGATTCACTGAGAGAAGTAGTTTCAGGAATACGTACTTTTTAAATTTAATCAAAATTGATTATACATATTTTTGGGGTCTAACATTGAGATATGTTGATCAAATCAATATTTCTAGCATATATATTGTTACAAATCGTAATTATTCTTTATGCCCCTTGTCCAATCTCTCCCAATCCCCTTCTCTCTCCCCCTCCTGCCTCTAATTACCCTACATTTCTTCTCTCTTTCTGAAAGAATAATGGTTCCTTTGTTGATCTGTTCCCTAGATGATCTGTCCAATGCTGAGAGGTGTGATCAGGTCCCCCAATATTATCATAGAGGAGATGCTTCTGTCACTCTGAAATGAGTTTTGTGGACAGAGATATCCTCTTCTTTTCTTTCTCTCTGCTGGTGACTCTCCTTGTCCTCATTGCATTCCAGTGGCTGGTGGACCATCTGAGTGGTGGTTGTGGCGTATAGCCACTTTCACAGCAGCCATGGTTATTGTGGTGGCTGTGGTGGGCCACCCACATGGAGGTGATGTTTTTACATGCTCCTTGGTGCTAGAAGTGTACCTGGTTGTGGGAGGAGGGTCCGCTCCCTGGCTCCATACCTTGGGTCACCAGGAGGGCCCTAAGGTGCTGGTGCGATGTGCCTGGTTGTGGGAAGGGACCCAGTCCCCTTCCCCATGCTTGGGTCTCCAGGTGGGCCCTGAGGCACTGGTGCAGTATGCCTGGTTGTGGGAAGGGGGTCTGGTCCCCTTCTACATGTCCCAGGTCCCCAGGTGGGCCCCAAGGTGCTGGTGTGGCATGCCCGGTTGTGGGAGGGGGTTCTGGTCCCTGGCTCCATGCCTCGGGTCACTGGGCAGGCCTCGATGCGCTGGCACGGTGTGCCTGGTTCTGGGAGGGGGGTCCGGTCCCCTTCTCTATGACTCGGGTCCCCAGGTGGGCCCAAAGGCACTGGTGGAGTGTGCCTGGTTGTGGGAGAGGGGTCCGGTCCACTTCTCTATGCCTTGGGTCCCTGGGTGGGCCCCGAGGCACTGGTGTGGTGTGCCTGGATGTGAGGTCCAGTCCCCCGCTCCAAGCCTCCAGTTCCCAGGCAGGCCCCAAGGTGCTGGTGGTGTGCTGGGGCTGGAACTAATTTTTTGTCCTCTCCTTACTTCCAAAATGGGGGAACCTCCTGTGGGAACCAGTACTTGACCTCTGTGATTGAGCTAAATTGCTGCTTTGCTGCTATTTCCCTAGGGAACGCTTTTTGTGCAGCTCAGGGTTTAATGGTTGACCTTATAGATACTTCAGGATCTCCAGAGACCTGGTGGATCTGGGTTGTGTAGAAACTCTGATCTGGGTCTGAGTTTTTTCATCAATCTGCACCCCATGCAATTCTCCATTTCCGACCAGTCTCCTCTGAGTGGTCCTGTGCTGATTGGGGGGCAAATCAGCTGTCCTTGCTGTGTCCCAGTGTTCCCCTGGTGGGCCTGTCTCCCCCGCCACTCATGCTCCAAACACTTCCCATGGGATGGGCCATGCACTGCTCCCTTGCAATAACTCACCGTCCTCTAAATGGCTCCCTTTTTTCAGTTGTTCTGGATCCTTGTTCCTGAGTTGTACCACGGGAACCCTATTAGTGGTCTTGCTGTCCTAGGGGCCGCCAAGACCCTCTTCTCCCCTGCTGTCTCCAAGTAACTCCACCTGAAGGGCACAGCTGCAGCTTCTGCTGGCTCCTGCTCCATGCACTCATCAGCTCCAGCCTTAAAGTGGCCATGGCCCAAAGCCCTCAGAGCAGTTTTTTTTTTTCTCTCATTGTGGTTTCTCCTGCCTTCATGAACTCTGTAGGTCTCTCCTCCTCTTCCCCTGAGCTCCAGTAGCCCCAACTTAGCCGATGTTACATTTTTTTAGTTGTAAATTGGTTTATTTGTGGGAGAGAGTGATGCTGGGGACCATCTATTCCGCCATCCTGGCCAGATGAAGGATTATATATTTTTAAAGAGCTTTATAGCAGAATGTGATGATCAGAAAGTCTGGGAACCAATAGTAGAGGAAAAGAAAAAAAAAAAAAAAGCCCCTGGTATCAGGATACCAACATTTCTATTAATAATAACCAGTAACTGCTAACATTGTGAGAAAATGAAATAAACCCTAGCTAGGTTTTAATGATAGCATGAAGAGCCCCCAAATCCATGGCAAAGAATCAATACACTAAATGTGAAGAAAACTTTCACATCTTTGTCCAACTTTTAAAAACCTTGGTTAGGGCTGGCCCCGTGGCTCACTCGGGAGAGTGTGGTACTGGGAGTGCCAAGGCCACAGGTTCGGATCCTGTATGGGGATGGCCGGTCCGCTCACTAGTTGAGCGTGGTGTGGACAGCACCGTGCCAAGGGTTGCAATCCCCTTATCGGTCAAAAAAAAAAAAAAAAAAAAAACCTTGGTTAAAAGTTAAATTAGTTAATCAAGTTGGCTGGATTAACAACAGGAGATCAATAAAAAGGCCTTTGTGGTTTTCTAGTTTATAGATGATAGTGTATTATGAATTTGGTATGCTTATGAAGATTAGAAGCAGATGGCCCAATGTAAATTTCAAGCAGATAGACATAATATAAAAACTTGGGGTTTGTAATCATAGACTTGGGCTTGAGTACCAATTCTGCTACTGTGTGACCACAGGCAAGTCACTTAACCTAAGCATCAACTCTCTTAGCAATGAATGAAGATCAAATGAGATTATCATTTGGTCTCTGCAGTCTAAGAAAATGAGATAGGAACTCTATTCACAATAGGGACGAGCTGATTGTGTACATATTTTATTTCTATAGGGGTTCTATTACTTAAAGAGCCTATTATTTTTTAACTTACTTATTTCATCCAGTGCTTAGGTAGTACTACCAGGAAGTATCCTAAGCACTTCACAAATAACTCATTTTAACTTCCTAAAAAGCTTATGAGGTAGGCACTATTATCCTCATTTTACAGATGAGGAAGCAGAAGAACTGAGTTCAGAACTTGCCCAAGTTTACATAGCTAGTAAGAAAGAGTTAGAACTCATACATAGGCAATCTAGCTCCAGAGTTTATGTGCTCAACCACTACAAAATGATATCATTTTACTGCTAGGCAATTCTGTTACACAAATCTCAAAGATGGTATTATAAAGAGCCCCTATCTCATATCAAAGAGAATAAATGGTGTTGAAAATGATAGAAAACTGAAATGTGGCATTTGCTGTATCGGGTCACTTTTATATTGCATAGGAATATCTTTTCTAGGACAATTAATCAATAGTTAAAAACTTAAATCACCACTGAATTGTACATTTAAAAGTGGTTAAAATGATAAATTTCATGTTATGTATATTTTAACACAACAGTTAGTTAAGAATAAAAAACAAATCAAATTTATTGATTGTGTACAGTTTAAAGTAGTTTATATATTCTGATTAAGTTGTCGTATTTCTATTTTTCAAAACTGAACATATCACTAAGTCTGTAGCAAGAAAACAGTTGTAAACACTTCTGTGTAAAATGATAGTGAAGCATTAGTAATATATTGATAAAGTACAGGAAGCAAATGAGCATTGAGTCAACGGATACTTTTTTTAAAAAAAAAAGCCAGTGCTTATCCAAAATTCTGCTCTAGCCAGGCTGACTGCTTCAGATAGGGACATTAAACAGAACCAGGAGAAATGTACAGGCTTAAGTCAGCCATGAAAATAAGCATGTGCTCATCTGCCCTGAGCCTTAAAAAGTCAAGATTGGCCTAAAGGGTTTTAAGTGACAGTATTAATGGATATGAAGACTTGAACTTAAAAGAAAGTTAACATACTTAACTGCTATTTTCTATGCCATATTTGCTTTTTTATTATAGAATATGTGTTTATAGGAAAACACTGGTCATTTTTACTTGCAGACAGATGCTCAGATTCTATGTTTAACAACAGAATCAGAAGAGCAGATGGGATATCGAGGTAAAGAAGATGGTTAAATATATGATGCACAACCAGTATATATTCTGTGAGTTAAAATAAGATGGTAAGGAAGTGGTAATTCTTTTTTTTAAATTTTATTTTGTCAATATACAATGAGGTTGATTATTGTGGCCCATTACTGAAACCCCCTCCCTACTCCCTCTCCTCCCTCCCACTCAACAATGTCCTTTCTGTTTGCTTGTCGTATCAACTTCAAGGAGTTGTAGTTGTTCAGTCTTCCTCCCCCCCCCCCCCCCCCGCTTGTTGTGGGGGGGGGTGTGTGGTTTTTTTTTTTTTTTTTTTTTC
>NW_007726790.1:322585-323239 GCF_000696425.1 Galeopterus variegatus | reverse complement strand
GTATTTCTCTTTCTGTGCCTGACTCGTTTCACTTAATATAATTCTCTCAAGGACCATCCATGTTGTTGCAAATGGCAGTATTTCATTGTTTTTATAGCTGAGTAGTATTCCATTGTGTAGATATACCACATTTTCTGTATCCACTCATCCAATGATGGACATTTGGGCTGCTTCCAGCTCTTGGCTATTGTGAAGACTGCTGCAATAAACATTGGGGAACAGGTACACCTTCGACTTGATGATTTCCATTCCTTTGGATATATTACCAGCAGTGGGACAGCTGGGTCATATGGTAGATCTATCTGCAACTGTTTGAGGAAACTCCAAACCATTTTCCATAGGGGTTGCACCATTTTGCATTCCCACCAACAATGTATGAGAGTTCCTTTTTCTCCGCAACCTCACCAGCATTTATCGTTCAGCATCTTTTGGATTTTAGCCATCCTAACTGGAGTGAGGTGGTATCTCAGTGTGGTTTTGATTTGCATTTCCCAAATGCTGAGTGATGTTGAGCATTTTTTCATATGACTGTTGGCAATTTGTATATCTTCCTTTGAGAAATGCCTACTTCATTCCTTTGCCCATTTTTTAATTGGGTTGCTTGTTTTTTTTATTTTTATTTTTCATTTTTTATTTTTTTTATTTTTATTTTTC
>NW_007726790.1:319835-322048 GCF_000696425.1 Galeopterus variegatus | reverse complement strand
GTGTGTGGGTTGATTTCTGGATTCTCTATTCTATTCCATTGATCAGTGTGTCTGTTTTTATGCCAGTACCATACTGTTTTGGTTATTATAGCTTTGTAGTATAGTTTAAAGTCAGGTAATGTTATGCTCCAGCTTTACTTTTATTGCTCAGCGTTGCTTTGGCTATGCATGGTCTTTTGTTATTCCATATAAATGTCTGGATAGTTCTTTCCACTTCTAAGAAAAATGTCATTGGAATTTTGATGGGGATTGCATTGAATTTGTATATCACTTTGGGGAGTATGGACATTTTCACTATGTTGATTCTTCCAATCCAAGAGCATGGGATATCTTTCAATCCTCTTGTATCCTCTCTAATTTCTCTCAGGAGTAGTTTGTAGTTCTCATTATAGACATTTTTCACATCCTTGGTTAACTCAATCCCTAAGTATTTTATTTTTTTGGTGGCTATTGTAAATGGGCAGGCTTTCTTGATTTCTCTTTCTGCATGTTCACTATTGGTGAATAGAAATGCTACTGATTTTTGTGTGTTGATTTTATATCCTTCTACTGTGCTGAACTCATTTATCACCTCCAAGAGGTTTTTTGTAGCGGCTTTAGGCTGTTCGATATATAGGATCATGTCATCTGCAAACAGAGACAGTTTGACTTCATCTTTTCCAATCTGGATGCCTTTATTTCCTTCTCTTCTGATTGCTCTGGCTAGTACTTCTGACACTATGTTGAATAGGAGTGGTGAAAGTGGGCATCCTTGTCTGGTTCCTGTTCTTAAAGGAAAAGCCTTAGCTTTTCCCCATTCAGGATGATATTGGCAGTGGGTTTAGTGTATATGGCTTTGATTTTGATGAGATATTTTCCGTCTATATCGTATACCTGCGTATAATGTATGCTATACGAAGTTATTACGTTGGAATGCTTTAACACCTCCCTAGGCGTCCTGCTGAGCAGCCAAGGTCAAGAAGCATCAAACTAGACTAATTTTACATATGAATAAATTGGAACACAGAGAGGTAAAATATGTTGCTTAAGTTGTGCAGCTCGTCTCAAAACCAAATTCTTATTTAGTGCTGTTATGTCACATTAAGTTGCTTCTCTTTATTGTGGCTTTGCCATAAATTAAAAGCATACTTCAAAATGTAAGCTTACAAAGTACCTTTAAGAGACAGATTTAATTTTAAGGAAAACAGTGATTCGCTCACCAATGCACTGATGCTTTTCTACATGATCTTCAGACAAGTGTGACTGTTTACTGCACCTGGGGCCAGCTGAGTCACACATCCAGAAATTTGTCCATTTCCTACAGATTTTCAAACTTGTTGGCATATTGCTGTTTATAGTAGTCTCGGATGATTCCTTGTATTTGAGATGAATCAGTTGTACTATCACCTTTTTCATTTCTACTTTTTGTTATTTGGATCTTCTCTCTTCTTTTTTTTGTTAGCCATGCTAATGGTTTGTCAATTTCATTTATCTTTTCAAAAAACCAACTTTTTAATTCGTTGATCTTTTGTATTGTGTTTTGGGTTTCAATTTTGTTAAGTTCTGCTCTGATCTTGATGATTTCTTTCCGTCTGCTTACTTTAGGTTTGGATTGTTCTTGTTTTTCTAGATCTTTAAGGTGCATTGTTAGGTTGTTCACTTGTCATCTTTCCATTCTTCTGAGGTGAGCATTCAATGCAATAAATTTCCCCCTTAATACTGCTTTGGCAGTATCCCACAGGTTTTGGTATGATTATCATTATTTTCATTAGTTTCAATATATTTTTTTATTTCCTGCTTGATTTCTTCTTGGACCCATAAGTCATTATGTAGAATGCTGTTTAATTTCCTTGTGTTTGTATAGTTTCCAAAATACATGGGATGATTCCAATTTTTTTGAATTTGTTGAGACTTGATTTGTGACCTATTATGTGATCTATCCTGGAGAATGATCCATGTGCTGATGAGAAGAATGAATATTCTGAGGTTGTTGAATGGAATGTTCTGTAGATATCT
The DNA here is from genome assembly GCF_000696425.1 of Galeopterus variegatus. Lineage (NCBI taxonomy): Eukaryota > Metazoa > Chordata > Mammalia > Dermoptera > Cynocephalidae > Galeopterus > Galeopterus variegatus. The sequence goes on along the minus strand of NW_007726790.1, from coordinate 320,053 downwards.
GCCATGTCCAATTGGTCTAGACTATTGTTTAGATCTTGTGTTTCTCTGCTGATTCTTTGCCTAGATGATCTGTCCAATATTGACAGTGGGGTGTTCAAGTCCCCTGCTACTATGGTATTAGGGTCTATTTCCTTCTTTAGGTCTAATAGAGCTTGTTTTATAAATCTGGCTGCTCCAACATTGGGTGCGTACATACTTATGATTATGTCTTCTTGATG
>NW_007726790.1:308701-319379 GCF_000696425.1 Galeopterus variegatus | reverse complement strand
TCTCTTTTTATGGTTTTTAGTTTAAAGTCTACTTTGTCAGGTATAAGAATGGCTACTCCAGCTCGTTTTTCTTTTCTGTTTGCATGGTAAATCTTTTTCCATCCTTTCACTCTTAGTCTATGTGAGTCTTTATGGGTGAGGTTGGTCTCTTGAAGGTAGCATATAGTTGGGTCCTCCTTTTTAGTCCAGTCAGCCACTGTGTATTTCAATTGGGGAATTTAAGCCTTTTACATTAAGAGTTGTTATTGAAAAGTGTTGATTTATTCCTAGCATTTTTTTTTTCTGTCTTTTTTCGTGACCGGCAACGGATCGCAACCCTCAGTGTTGCGCCCGCACCTCGCTCAGCCAGTGAGCGGCCGGTCTGTATGTGGGATCCAAACCCTCGGCGGGAGCGCTACCACGCTCCCAAGCGGTGCACTGTAGCAGTGCGCCACCGGTCCGGCCCTATTCCTAGCATTTTATTGATTTTTGTTTGGTTGTCTTAGGTGTCTTTTGTTCCTTGCTTTCTGATTTCTGTTTGTTTTCTGTGTTTGTTGGCTCCTTAGGATGTAGATAGCCTTTTTGTTTGTTTGTTTTCTCTTCATGTTTGCCATTTTTATTATACTAGTGGGTTTAGATTTTTCTTGGGTTTTTATGGCAGTGGTGGTTATTTTTCAGGAACCAAACCCAGTACTCCTTTGAGAATTTCTTGTAAGGGTGGTCGTGTGGTGGTGAACTCCCACAGTTTTTGTTTGTCTGAGAAATATACTATTTTCCCTTCATTTCAGAAGGATAGCCTTGTAGGGTAGAGGAGTCTTGGCTGACAATCTCTGGCTTTTAGTATTTTGAATATATCATCCCATTCCTTTCTGGGTTTTAGGGTTTATGATTAAAAGTCTGATGTTAGCCTGATTGGGGCTCCCTTATAGGTGATTGATGCTTCTCTTTTGCAGCTCTTAAGATTCTCTCTTTGTCTTTGAGTCTTGCCAATTTGACTATAACATGTCTTGGAGAAGACCTTTTTGGGTTGAATACGTTTGGAGATCATTGAGCTTCCTGGATCTGAAGATCTGTGATTTTTCCTATACCTGGGAAGTTTTCCGCCACTATTTTGTTGAATATGTTTTCAATGCAATCTCCTTTTTTCTCCCCTTCTGGGATACCCATGACTCAGATATTTGAGCGGTTAAGGTTGTCTGATATCTCAGATTTTCTTCAATGCCTTTGATTCTTTTTTCTTTTTTTTCTTTCTTTCTTTTTTTTGTCTGCTTGTGTTATTTCATACAGCCCATCTTCAAGTTCAGAGGTTCTCTCTTCAACTTCGACAAGCCTGCTGGTTTAACTCTCCATTGTGGTTTTTATTTCACTGAATAGCTTCTTCAGTTTGGCAAGTTCTGCTACATTTTTTTTCAGGGCATTGATTTCCTTGTTTCATCATGATGTCTAGCTGAGTTTTCTTGCATCTCATTCAGTTTCCTTAGAATTATCACTCGAAATTCCTTGTCAGTCATTTCAGGGCTTCTTGTTCTATAGGGCCTAGAGCTTGAGATTTATTATCTTTGGGTTGTGTACTTCCTTGATTTTTTGTATTTCTGGTGTCTTTTCTTTGATGTTTATTCATTGTGGTAGGGGGTTTCACAGTCCACAGGTTTGACACTATTGCCTGACTAAGATGTTGCTGGGGTTGCCAATTTGGTAGAGCTACCTCAGTGACTACTCAGTTGGCCACTAATGCCTTGCGTGTGTGGTTACCTCGGGTCTTGGGCCTCTCTGGTGAGCCACCTCGCTGGTCAGCTTGGACTCTGCCGGGCTGCTGGGTGATGGGGCGGTACCGCAGGGTGTTGCTCCTGCTGCTGCCGGTTCCCCCACTGCTGCCACTGCTGCCACTCATGCCGCTGCCACCGGCACCACTGCTGCCGGCTCTGCCGCTGCTGACTCCCTGCCGCTGCTTCCCCTGCTCCTGCCGCTACCACTGGTGCCGCTTCCCCCACTGCTGCCGCTGGCGCTGCCGCCACCGGTGCTGCTTACACCCCTGCCGCTGCCGCTGCCACTGCTGCTGGCTCCTCTGCTGCTGCCACCCCTGCCGCTGCTGTTGTGGGTGTCACTGCCGCTGCCGCTGCCGCCGCCTCTGCCAGCTCCTCCACCGCCGCTGCCCAGATATAATTCTTTTGAATTTTCAAGTCAGATGGGAAGTTTTAGAGGCTATGAAGTCCAAAGTCCAGGGAACACATCTGATGAAGGTCTTGGTGGTGGCAACAGTGAACCAGGCATCCCACATGGAAGAAGACGGTGGAGCAGAGAGCCAGAATCTAAGCAAGCTTATACATCACACCATGGTACAGATGGAGGCGAATTTGGAGACTGTCATTAGGATTTCCATCCGCCCAGTGCCATCTTCCACCCAATCACAGCGGCAGCGGCAGGTGGGGGAGGAGAGGAGCCGGGCCACCTACTCGCACCGCAGCCTGCGGGCGGACCCCGAGCTGCCCCAGACCCACGCCCTGAGCTTGCTGGGCCGCCACTGCCATCATTGCTGGCGGCGCTCCTTGTTTTGTTTTTTTCTTGTTTATTTGTTTATTTGATAAGTGTCTTCATGTATGTTTCAATCTCTGGGCTGGGAGGCCAGAGGCAGGTACCCACCGAGCCTGAAGTCTTGGAGGTGCGGGTTGAGGGTGGGGAGGGCGTGCTCAGGAAATGGTAATTCTGAAATTTATTTTCAAAATTAGTTAAAATAGCATTATTTATGGTTAATAGGTTTTTCCTAATTCATGGACTGGTCCTGACCCCTTTGCTAAAAGATACTTAAAAAAAAAAAAAAAAAAAAAAAAAAAAAAAAAAAAAGGTAGGTGTAGAATTAAAGAAAAGAAAATGAAAAGGAAGTTAATATATCCTATTGTAGACTTCCAGTTATATGATTATGAGTTTTGGATTTTGCCATTCCCTGATAGAAGAATGATGTACCAAAAAGTTATGCTATAACTATTTACTAATTTAAGAACCTCAACATAAAAGGTGTATCATAAGGCATGCTTACTCATAAGGGTATGACTCTGAGGGCAATTTAGTGAGCCTTGTATATTGGCTTAAAAGCAATGATCTGACCCATGGTTCCTTTAACAGAAAATAAGCACTTTTACATAATTGAGAAAAGTATGTATTGGAATTTCATGGGAAAGAATATTGCTGTTCCACTAAAGAGTCAATGTGAGAAACCTAGCTGACACTTAATACATTTTTCATGCATTTGATAAAGAAAAGGGTAGCTACCTGTTTCATCCTTTATAAACTGAGTAAAGTTGGTCATACTACTGAGATTTAGACTTTTAACTTCAGTACCTGTTCACAGCTATCTAAATTTGTAAGAGATAAAGTCAAGAGGTGACAGAGGTGAATTCAAGAATTTATTTGCAGCAGCAAGGTCAGTATATATAAACATGAGTGAATCAGAAAAGCAGAATAGAGATAGGGAAAGAAACTTGTTTCATTCAATTGCAGAGAACATAAAAGATAATATTTCCTGTTCTCCTTCCAATTTTCATCAAACAACTCCGAAGTACTCTTGAGGCATTGCTGATATTGGAGAGTCAGATTAAGAAGGCTCTTATCTCCTGCTTTTAATAGTTGTTAGTCCTTCTGTTTATACTACACTAGAAAAGCATTGAAGCAATAACTTCATTTCAGTCATGTGTACTGAAGAATCAAAGAATAACATGATCAACTAGCTATATTTTCCTCAGTTTCTTGAAGCATTGTGTTGGTTGATAAAAGAACACTAAAATCATGCCATTTTCCATATATGATCCTAGCCAAAATAAAAGATACTATTCTCTACTTTATTGTTCTTGGTATATTTTTTAGTACTGCCTCCTATAGATGTGGGGCTCTAGGGAAAGGAAATAAATAGTTTAACTGTATTTTTAACCTGTTACTTCCAATGAATAATAACAACTAACATTTATTGAGAGTCTACTATATGACAAGCACTAGGCTAAATGATTTACAGGTATTACCTCAGCCCTCACAACAACTTTATGAGGCAGATACTATCATAACCTCTATTTTACAGATGAGGCATCTGGGATTTGTAAAAGTTCAGTGACTTGTCTGAAGTCAACTGTTAGTAAGTAGCATAGCTGAGTTCCCAAAGAGCTTGACTCTACAGTCTGCCTATTTAACTGTTATGTTAACCAAAACAACAATTTAATTCTTTTCCTAATGTACACTATTATAAAAGTTTTCTTGGCAGATTATTCACAAATAGGTCACAGCTATAGAAACATGTTCTATTTCCTTAAACTTTCTCCAGACCAGAAATGAAAAAAAATGCTTTTAAACAAACACAACAAACAAAAGCCTTAATCCAATAACACCAAAATTTTAGTAAATTTTATACCAACTATGAAATTAGTACAATAAAATTTTACTGAGAGTTTGGGTAGCTGTACAAAATTATTTGCTAGTAGGAACATGGTGCAACAGTTTTTTGGTTTTTGTTTTCAAATATATTTTTCCAGTGAATTGGTTCAATAGATTTGTATCCAGTTTCACTCCATTATTCTGAAAGTAAAACACTGCCTGATGACCTAGTTATACTCATTTGCTAATCCTTGTTACAGACTACATTCTAAGAATTTACATCTTAATGAATCTTAGAAGCAAAAACACGATCAAATAGATATGAATACAGATGCACTTGTCAAATGACTATTACAAACGCAATTTGAAAATATCTTGAATTCTGCTTGTTCTTCTCGGTCTCTAGTCCTCCAAAGGGGAACATCAAGCAGCAAGTAAAAAGCAAGTTTACCAGAGACTGTTACATCATTCAACATGTTAAATTAGAATTAAAAGGTGAAGAGGAAACACTAGGGTTCCAGTTCAAGATGGCTGAATAGAAGCATCTAGCTCTTTCACCTTTGATGCAAAGAAAGTCCAAAACAACAAATAGATTATCACACACTGAATATACTGCACTGAAGAAAACACTGGAGTTCAGCAAACAGTGAAAAAGACACCTTGAGGCTCAAAAGCTCAGATAGCAGCATATAAAGACAAATGAAGAGCCAGACTGAGATTGGCTTGGCTCACAGATCCAGGAGAAACTCCTTACTGCAGGGTAAAGGTAAGCCAAAAATAATAATAATAATAATAATCCCGTACAATCTACACTCCCACCACAGATGCCTGTAATTCTAGCTACAAGAGAGCCACACAGCTTTTGCAGGCTGTGAGCCCAGTACAGGAAGTTGCCTGGAGCCCACACAATTTTATCATTCCAGAAAGGGAATTCACACTGAGCCCTGCCCCTCACTCTTGCCTTGACACCCAGGCTATAGCAGCACATCACTATTTTGGGATCGGAGCCAACACCAGAGTACATTCTTCCCTGGCCCCAACAGACCCCTCATCATGTCATGATTCTGTTACCTGAAACCACTCAATGCCCTGCACCCCTGGGAACAGGCAGTCCAGCACAGATTCATCCACTCTAGCTGCAGACCTGCAGAACACTCCAGTGTCTCTCCTGGAGATGCAGAACCTGCCCACAGCCCCAGCTACCTTGCCCAGAGTTGGCAACTCCAGCTCAGGAGCTGCAGAGTACCCAAGCATGTGTCCTTGGGGAACAGGGTTCCACCCACAAACCCAACAACCTTGATGAGAATAATGCATTCCAGCGTGGGAGCTGCAGAGTATTCCATTATCTCTTAAGGAAGCAGGGTCCTGCCTACAGCCCCAGCAATGTCACTCAGGGTCACCAACTCCAGCTTAGAAGCTGCAAAGTGCCCCAGAGTCTCTCCTGGAAGCTCAGGGTCCCACCCTTGTCCCCAGTGATCTAGCCCAAAGTCACCAACTCCAGCTGAGGAGCTGTAAAGCACCCATGCAAGTTTCCTGAAGGAACAGGGTTCCAACCACAAACCCAACAACCTTGCTCAGAGTGACATATTCTAGCTGGGGAGCTGCAGAGTACCTCATCATCTCTCTTGGGGAAGCAGGGTCCTACCCACAGCCCCAGCAACATCACCCAAGGTCACCGACTCCAGTTGAGAAGCTGCAGAGATCCCCCAGAACCTCTCCTGGAATCTCAGGGTCCCACCCATGGCCCCAGTGAGCTCACTCAGAGTAGCCTACTCTAGCTGAGGAGCTGCAGAGCCCCTCAGAGTGTCTCTTGGGGTGCAGAGTCCTGTCCATGACCCCACAGATCTCACCCAGGTCCTGGCCACAACCACAGCTGTCCCACCCAGGGTCACTCACTCAAGCTGAGGAGCTTCAGAGCTTCCCAGAGCCTCTTCTGGGGATAAAGGATCCTAGCTGTTGTCCTAGCAAGCCCACCCAGTGTTTTCCACATCAGCTGAGGGACTGAAGAGCACCTCCCTCTTCTGGGTGCCTGAGATCTTGCCAATGACCCCAGCAATCCTGTGTCACATATTATAGCTGAGGAGCCACAGAAAGCCCCAGTGCCTCTTCCAGAAGTTCAAGGACATGATTTCAGCCCCAGTTTCCTCCTCCTAGGGTTGGCCACTCTAATTGAAGAGCTCCAGAGAGCCCCAGTACTTCTCCTAGGACTCCATGGTCCCATCTATTTCCACAGCAACCCAACTCACATTAGCAAAGGAACAGCCTCTTGCCACAGCTCCTCTCCTAGAACACTGAAGTCCTGGTTGTGACTATAGTGACCTAATCCAGGATAGCCCTCTTTAGCTAAAGAGTCACTGAGTACACTAACACATCTCACAGGGCTCAAGGTCCCATCCACACCCTCAAAAATCTCAGCCAGTGTCACCACTCCAGCAAGGAGCTGCTAAGAACTCCAGATCCTAGACCATGGAGGCATTCACAGAGAACTTTGATGTTGAGAACATTTGAAGAAATCACATGGGGACTACACTACTGCCCTCACCCAGAACCAAACCTAAAACATCCTATCCAACACTATAAAACACATCTACAGGAAAGAGTATCTCACTTCAAAAGCTAATGTAGAAAATTAGAAGTGACTGTTCCACCAGACATCAATCTAGGGAATACAAGAAACATGGAAAAACATGGAAACACATGGAAACATGACACTCTCAAAGGTACACAAGAATGCCCCAGTACCAGAATCCAAAGAAAATGAAATCTATGGATCGCCGGAAAAGGATTTCGTCATAATAATCCTTAGAAAACTCAGTAAGATGCGAGAGAATTCAGATGGACAATTAAATAAAATAAGAAAAATAATTAATGATCTGAATGAGAAATTCAACAGAGATAATTATAATTTTTAAAAAAGCAGAAATCTTGTAACTGAAGAATTCATTAGATGAAATAAAAAATACAACTAAGAGCTTAAGCAAGAGGCTAGACCAAGCAGAAGAAAGAATTTCTAAATATGAAGACAGGTCTTCTGAAATAACCCAGAAGAAAAAAAAAAAAAAGAAAGAAAGAAAGCCTGTGAGATTTATGAGACAATGTTAAACATACAAACATTTGCATTATGGGTCTTACAGAAAGGGAAGAGTAGGCAAAAGGCATTAAAAACCTATTTAATGAAACATAGCTGAAAACTTTCTGAGTTTTGGGAGAAATATGGACTTCCAGATCCAAGAAGTTCAAAGATGCCCCAACAGATTTAACCCAAAAATGTCATCTCTGAGACACACTGTATTACAACTATCAAAAGTCAAAGACAAAGAGATATTCTAAAAACAACAAAAGTATCAAGTCACCTATAAGGCAGAATCCTTGAAAAACTAAAAATAGAACTACCATATGATCCAACAATTCCACTGCTGAGTATTTATCCAAAGAAAAGGAAATTGGCACACTGAAGAGATATGTGCATCTCCATGTTTACTGCAGCATTGTTCACAATAGCCAAGATAATCAACCTAGATATTCATCAACAGATGAATGGATAAAGAAAATGTAGTATATATACACAATGGAATACTACCAAGCCATAAAAAAGAATGGAATCCTGTCATTTGTGGCAGTATGGATAAGCCTGGAAGACATTATGTGAAGTGAAATAAGTTAGGCATGGAAAGAGAAATACTACATTTTCTCTCTTATAAGTGGGAGCTAAAGAAACAAAACTTGGGCTTATAGAAGTGGAGAGTAGAATTGTGGTTACTAGAGGCTGAGAGGGGTTGAGTGGAGGGAGGATATAGAGAGGTTTGTTAACAGATACAGAATTACGGCTAGATAGAAAAATAAGTTCTAGTGGTCTACAGTAGTGCTAGACATCTATAATTAACAATAATTTATTGTATGTGCTCAATTAGCTAGAAGAGAGGAGTTGAAATGAATCACAAAGAAATGATAAATTTGTGCAATGATGAACATGTTAATTACTCTGATTTGATCATCACACATTGTATACATGTATTGAGATATAATTCTGTACCACATAAATAAGTGCAATCAATATGTCAATTAAAAATCTAAAAAGGTGAAAAATTTCCTTGTTGTAGGTGCAAATGTGGGAAAACATTCAAAAGCAAATTAGACAAGTGTTTATGCATACATAACTTGGCATAGTGTAAAACTAGAAAAGAATTTGGACTTTATTATTGGACATTTTGACCCAAATTATTGCCTTATCACTTAGCAGCTGATTGACCTAGGATTAGACATGCAGCTTGGATTCAGTTTCTTCCATATGTCAAATAGTGATGATGCCTACCTTCATGGGGTTGCTGTGAAATGTTAAGTATTATATGAAAGGATCTACCCAATCTTTGACCTATATATGGACTCAATATATGATTGATATAAATATTTTTGGGCTCTTTTAGTTATTGGAGTCATCATAGTGCATGTCGACATCAGAGCCCTTTGTTGGAAAACATTTTCTCAGCTAAATATATATTCAGTGCATCAATCATCCGTTGATAATTTCTACTCATATGTTTATAATTATACAGAAAAGAAATCTACTTATTTGACAAATTACTATAGGATAACGAGTTGTTTATTTCTATTCACAAACTGGAGAAATTAGAGTAACATGATCTTGGTAATTTGTCTAAATTCTAAAGAGTAGTGAAATTTCGGGGATGGACCTTCTAAAGATACAGGCTACAAAGAACTGTGGTATGATTAGTGTATCCATCAGAATAACTCCAGGGGCTTAATACAACAAATGCCTGTATCTCCTTCACATTGTATATCTACCATGTGTTGTTGGCAGGGGGCCTTTGCTGAATGCAGTCATTCAGGATGCAGGCTGAGGGAGCAGCTAACCAATATCTGAAACATTACCAGTCACTGGAAAGAAAGAACACTGGATGATGTTACACTAGCAGTTAAGTGCTCAAAGAGGTGATAACCATCACTTTCATTCACAACTCATTGCCTCTATCCCACCGCGAGGGTATCAAATGTGCAATTCTACTTTGTAACAGGAAGGCAGAGACCTGGAAAACTTTGATGAACAGTATTAGTGAGTACCACAATTAGAAAGCAGAATTATTACACCTGTAGAATTGAAGTTTGCAATATGGCAATGCTCCCTTTTTATCTCCCTGGAAAATACAGGGAAACTTCATAATATAATGGGTAAATACCCAATGACCTCTGATAACCAAAGAAATGTTTGCATATTTATACAATTATATCCTACATACAATGGTAAGCAGACTACTAAAATATATAGCCACAAACATACATTCACATCATGGACAAGAAAAGCTAAAATTTACCGTAGGATCATCTTAGCATCAGGGGTAAATACCTAATTTTTCTCAGCAATATAAGGAACTAGAAAAAGTGTAGGCAAAGCAATCACTGGTTGCAATATACTGCTTAGGAGGAATATATTATTTATACCTAAGAAAAATTATAATGCCTCTATACAACTTACAGAAGAGATGAGAAACTTAAAAATGCTGTAAATATTAAGTTCAAATTCTGAATCAGCTTTATGAGCAATATCTCCAAATTATGTATACCATTCGATGACAAAAAAGACCTCAAAGCTGTGTTCAATTAAACTAATTATTATTGAGCCTATGACAGTAAGCATAACTTCCAGGCAAATGAAAGTGCAATACTAACAGAAGTACACAGAAGAAAGTCAACAGAAAACAGTAAGCTATAACCAAAGTTAGATTGGGATAAAAACATACTCAATGCCTCAAGTTGAGAAAATCTTAATAAGTGGTTCTCTCACCCTGGGCTGCACATTAGATTTACTCGTGGAACTTAGAAATGTCAATGTCTGGCCCCACTCCAAGAGATTCTGATTTAATTGATCCAGTAGGGTAGGGCTCAGGCATTGCTGTGCTTTTGTTTTGTAAAGCTTCCTAATCCACAGCCAGGCTTCAGAAACACTAAACTAAATCATGTAATTTATCAAGCTAAAAAATAAACTTTTAAGTCATGGGCTCTGCAGACACGTACCTACTAAATATAAAAGAAAAATCATTTATACTAACAGGGAAAAATTGTATACCGTGTATTAGCTTTTTCAAAAATAGGCTGTAGGGGCCGGCCCGGTGGCGCACTGGATAGTGCGCCGCTTGGGAAGCGCAGCGGCGCTCCCGCCCGAGGGTTCGGATCCCACATACAGACCGGTTCCCGCTCACTGGCTGAGCGAGGCGCGGGAGCAGCACCGAGGGTTGCAATCCCGTTGCCGGTCCCCGGTCCGGTACGGGGGCAACACTGAGGGTTGCGATCCGTTGCCGGACACGGAAAAAGACAAAAGAGAAAAAAA
>NW_007726790.1:280043-307701 GCF_000696425.1 Galeopterus variegatus | reverse complement strand
AAAAAAAAAAAAAAAAAAAAAAAAAAAAAAAAAAAAAAAAATAGGCTGTAGCCAATGCTCATGTCTATTTTCTCTAATTACCAAAGTGATGTGAATTTTGAATACACACTTTTTTCCCATTTTTTATTGTGATAAAATACATATAACATAAAACTCATGATCTCAACCATTTTTAAGTGTACAGTTCAGTGGTATTAAATATATTCATAATGTACATCCATTACCATCATTCATCTCTATCACCCTTTTCATTTTGAAAACTGAAATTCCGTATCCATTAAACAATAACTTCCCTTTTTTCCTTTTCCTCAGCCCCTGGTAACACCATTCTACTTCCAGTTTTTATGATTTTAACTATTATAAGTACCTCATATGAGTGGAATCGTACAGTATTTATCTTTTTGTGACTGGCTTATTTCACTTAATATCCTCAAGGTTCTTCCATGTTGTAGCATGTGTCAGAATTTCCTTCTTACCTAAGGCTGAATAATATTCCATTGTTTGTATGAGTATATACTCATACCACAAGTATTTTCCCTATGTTTTCTGTTTTAAGATTTTTATAGTTCTAGGTCTTACATTTAGGTCTTTGATCTATTTTGAGTTAATTTTTGTATATAGTGTTAAATAAGGGTCAAGCTTCATTTTTTTTTTTTTTTTTTTTGCATGAGAATATCCAGTTTTCCCAGAACCATTTGGTGAAAATATTGTCCTTTTCCCATGAAATGGTCTTGGCAGTATTGTCAAGAATCACTGGACCAAAAAAGTGAGGATTTATTTCTGAGCCCTCTATTCTATTCCATTTGTCTATATGTCTGTATCCATGCCAGTACCACATTATTTTGAATACTGTAGTTTTGTAGTAAGTTTTAAAATCAGGAACTGTGAGTCCTCCAGCTTTGTTCTTATTTTTCAAATTGTTTTGGCTGTTCAGGGTCACTTGAGATTCCATATAAATTTTAGCATGGGTTCTTTTATTCCTGTAGAAATCATCACTGAAATTTTAATAGGGGTTGCACTGAATCTGTAGCTTTTTGGGGTATAACTGACATCTTAACAATATTAAGTCTTCCAATCTGTGAACACAGTATGTGTTTCATTTATTTATATCTTTAATTTCTTCCATCGATTTTTTGTAGTTTTCATTTTACAAGTCTTTCATCTCCTTGGTTAAGTTAATTCCTAAATATTTTATTCCTTTTGTTGTCATTGCAAATGGAATTTTTTTCATAACTTCCTTTTCACATTGTTCATTACTAGTGTATAGAAATGTGACTGATATTTGTGTGTTGACTTTGTATCCAACTATGTTGCTGAATTCATTTATTAGTTCTGATAGTTGTGTGTGTGTGTGTATGTGTAGTTTTTAGGGCTTTGCATAGAGGATAAGATCATATCATCTGTGAACAGAGATAATTTTGCTTCATTTCCTTTCTTTATTTTTTTATTTTTTAAAATTTTCTGCCTATTTGCTCTGACTAAAACTTCAGGTCTGTGTTGAAATGGTAAAAAATAGGCATCTGTGCCTTGTTCCTGATTTTAGAGGAAAACCTTTCAGTCTTTCATCATTAAGTACCATGTTTGCTATGGGTTTTTCATATATGGTTTCTGTTATGTTGAGGTACTCTCCTTCTATTCATAGTTTGTTGAGTGGGTTTTTGTTGTTTTTTAATCATGAGAAGGTGTTGAATCTCGTCAAATAATTTTTATGCATCAGTTGAGTTGATCATATTTTCTTTCTTCATTCTCTTAATGTGTTGTGTTACATTGATTACTTTTGTATGTTGAATCATACTTGCATTCTAGAAATAAACTCTACTTGGTCATAGTCTATAATCCTTTTAACAAGCTGCTGAATTAGGTTTGCTAGTATTTCCCTGAGTTTTTGTTTTTCATCAATGTTAATAAGGGATATTAGTCTGTAGTTTTCTTTCCTTGTGGTTTTATCTGATTTGGTATCAGGGTAATGCTGGCCTCATTATAAAATGAGTCAGAAAGTATTCCTTCCTATTAAATATTAAATTTTTAGGAAAATCTTGAGAAAGAATGGTATTAGTTCTTTAAATATTTGGTATAATTCAACAGTGAAGCCATCAAGTCCAAGGATTTGTTGTTGTTGTTGTTGAGAGATTTTTGATTACTGATTCAATCTCCTTACTATGTATAAGTCTGTTCAGAATTTCTATTTCTTCATTATTTAGTTTTGATAGGTTTTGTGTTTCTAGGAATTTGTCCATTTCATTAAGGTTATCAAACTTGTTGATGTACAATTGTTCACAGTACGCTTATAATCATTTTTATTTATGCAGACTTGGTAATAATGACTCTACTTTCATTTCTAATTTTAATAATTTGAGTCTTCTTGTACTGGTCCATCTACATAAAGATTTGTCAGTTTGTTGATCTTTTCAAAGAATCAACTTTTGGTTTATTGATTTTCTCTATTTTTCTTTACTATATTTTGTACATCTCTGCTCTAATCTTTATTTTTTCCTTCTTTTGGGTAGCTTTGGGTTTAGTTTGTTCTTTTTTTTTCCTAGTTAATTTAGCTGCAAACTTAGACTGTTAATTTGAGATATTTCCTATTTTTTAATATAAGTGTTCATATAGCTATCCATTTCCCCTTTGATACTGCTTTCATTGTGCCCCAAAAGTTTTGGCATGTTGTTTTTTCATTTTCATTTGTCTCTAAGTATTTTCTAGTTTCCCTTGTGATTTCTTCTTTGATCTATCAGTTATTTAGAAGTATGTTGTTTAATTTCCACAAATTTGTCAATTTTCCAGTTTTACTTCTATTATTATTTCTAACTTCATCCTGCTATGGTCACAGAACATGATTTCCATGATATCTGTCTTTTAAAATCTGTTGCCAATTTGTGGCTGGACATATTGTCTATCCTGGAAATGTTCCATGTGTACTTGGGAGAAACACATATGCTGTTTTGGATGGGTAGAGTGTTCTGTACATGCCTGTTAGAATTATTTGGCTTACTGTGTTGTTTATGTCCTCTATTTATTTATTTTCTGTCTGGTTTTCTATCTATTACTGGGGTTGGTGTATTGAAGTCTCCAATTATTATTGTAGAACTGTCTATTTCTTCCTTCAATTCTGCAAGTTTTTGTTTCATATGTTTTGATGGTCTGTTATTTGGTGCATAAATGTTTACAACTGTTGTATTGTTATACCTTCTTGTTGAACCTTTTATTAAAACAGGGTCTTGAAAAAACTCATTGAAAATAAATATTATGAAAAAACCATGCATGGATTTAAAAAACATTTGTACCAAAATAAACTTGCACTAACTTGTTATAACATATCTAAACAGGATCTAGTTTGAGGCACTATGAAAAAGACATAAGTTTGGAAAGAGTCCTTATCAAAGCAACATAAATTCTTCTAAAATTGAAGAACCAACATCAAATTTATGGTGAAACTTGGTTGGAAGAATGGTGAAATCAGTGATACTTTACAAAAAGTTTATGGGGACAATTCCCCAAAGAAATTAGCAGTTTACAAATGGATAACTTATTTCAAAAAGGAACAAGACAATGTTGAAGATAAAGCCTGCACTGGCAGATCATCCACATCAATTTGCAAGGAAAAAAATTAATCTCGTTCATGCCCTAACTGAAGAGGACTGACAATTAACAACAGAAACAATAGCCAATACCACAGACATCTCAATGAGTTCAGCTTACACAATTCTGACTGTAAAATTACAGTTCAGTAAACTATCTGCTCAATGGATGCCAAAACTGTTGTAACCAGATCAGCTGCAGACAAGAGCAGAGCTTTCAATGGAAATTTTAAACAACTGGGATCAAGGTCCTGAAGGATTCCTTTGATAAACTGTAACAGGATGAAACATGGATTTACCAGTATGGTCCTGAAGACAGAGCACAATAAAAGCTATGGCTACCAAAAGGTGAAACTAGTTTAGTCAAAGTAAAAGCAGACTGTTCAAGAGCAAAGGTCATGGCAACAGTTTTTTTTTAAAATGCTCAAGGCATTTTGCAAATTGTTGACTTTTGGAGGGCCAAAGAATGATAACTTCTGCTTATTATGAGAGTTTTAAGAAAGTTATCTGAAGCTTTAACAGAAAAATGCCCAGGAAAGCTTCAGCAGAGAGTCCTTCTCCACAGCAACAATGATTCTGCTCATTCCTCTCATCAAAAAACAATGGCAATTTTATGAGAGTTTCCATGGGAAATCGTTGGGCATCCCCTTTACAGTCCTGATTTGTCTTCTTCAGACTTCTTTTTGTTTCCTAATCGTAAAAAAGTATTTAAAGAGCACACATTTTTCTTCAAGTAATAATATAAAAAAGACTACACTGACATGGTTAAATTACCAGGACCTGCAGTTCTTTATGGACAGACTAAATTGCTGGTATCTTCACTTACAGAAGTGTATTGAACTTGATGAAGGTTATGTTGAGAAATGAAGTTTATATATTTTTTTATTTTTAAAACCTATTATTCCACAAACTATGAAGTCCCCTCATATCTAATGTCTTTGTTTCTTGTAAACTTAATTTAAAGCTTATTTTGACTGATATTAGAATATATACAGCCACCCCTACTTTTTGGTTACTATTTGCATGGATATCTTTTCCCATCCTTCCACTTTTAATCTATTTGTGTCTTTGGATCTAAAGTGAGTGTCTTGTATACAGCGCCTATGGCGGGCCTTAAAAACTAACACCACCTTAAGTGACATTACAAGTGGATTAACGTGGCAGCCTAAGACGGCGCTGGGAGGAAGTAGGGTGGGAGTGTCTGCGGGAACCTTGCCTTAGCCCTTATTGGCCGCACTCATGAACACTGCGTGATTGCAATAGATAGGCATTGAGACAGGTACACTTAAGCTGATTGGAGGATGTAAAAAACCTGCCTTTCCCATTTGCCTTTAAAAGCAAGTGCTTGTGTGCTAATAAATGGAACTGCCCAACAGAACCCCCACCGCATCTGAGTGTCCTTTAATGGGGCTGCTTTTGGGCTGGCGGTTGTGCTCACCTCTCTTCACGGCTCTCTTCCCCCATCTCCTTCCAAAGGGGACAGGAGGGAAAGAGGAATCCCGGGCCATTTGCTCGCCCACCAGAAGGAACGAGGCTAAGGGCTGTTTGGGTCGGCCGGCGGTGGACCTGACAGAGTGGTGCCCTGTGTGAGGCATTTTAAAGGACAGCGAGTGAGGCCCCTGGCTGCTCGGTCCTGAAAGAAGGTTGACGAAGGGTGGTCAACCAGCGAGTGGCCCCCGCAACCGCGGTAGTCGCTGTGAAGTAATCCTCCTGCGTGTCAGGGTGAGTACCATAACAGGGGGAAGTCCCTGCTCTTCTCTGCCCTGTGCTCCCTTTGTCCCTTCCTTGCAGGGCAACATGGGAGGTGTGTGTGGAAAGAGTGCTGAGATAGCCTGCAAGGCTCTAAAGTACATGTTAAAAAGCAGAGGCCTAGAAATATCTGACTCCACAGCCACCAATGCCTGGCGTCATGTGGTGCAGGTAGACCCTTGGGCACCTTCATCCAACTTATTCTCGTATGAGACTTGGGACCGGCTTCAGACCCTGGCCAGAAAGAATGAGATTAGTCATGGGCTAGACCCCCCCTTAGGGTTCTACCCAACCATCTCTGCCCTAAAGCTTTGCTTCTGTCCCGAGCATCAGGAAGGGGCAGAAAGGGATTGGGCACGGTTCGATGAGGAAAGAAAAAAGGAAACAAAGCTGCCAATGCAAGGCCCTGAGCCACTGAGTGATACCTATGCCCCTACCCTGTACCCTCCTCTCCTGGCATTCTCACCCTGCCAAAGTTTAGCCGAAGGAGAGAAAGCGGCACCTGAAGAAGTGGAGGAGGCTGGTCCACCTTTAAAAACATCCCCAGCAAAGCCGCAGGTTTTTCCTGTTATGGCTCGCTGGGAACCCCCAGCCGTCTGCAGCCTGTGGAGGGAAGCAGCCCCTCAGGCCTATCTGGTCAACGTTGTAAAAGAACTAAAAAAGGCTGTTGCCAAGGCTGGAACTTTATCCTCAGCCTTTAGGCTCAGACACAAAACTTAACCGAAGCCTTCAAGATGTTTACCGCCCTGATCCCCTCAGGAAACAATACTTCCCCACCCTTCAAGGGACAATGTTTCGGTTGCGGAAGACAAGGTCATTTTAAAAGCCAATGTCCCAAGGCTAAAGGCAAAAAACCCCCTACCACACCTTGCCCCTGATGTAAAAAAGGATTACATTGGATAAAGGACTGTAAGGTCCAAATTTGACAAAGCCCCCACTGGAAATAGGCCGGGCGCTTCATACCCTTGGGAAGTTCATGACCTTAAAGAGCTGAAAAAGGCTGTCACAGAGGATGGAACCAATTCCCCATGGGCAGAAACCATCCTCCAGGGCTTAGCACACCAACCCTGCACGACCCAAGATTGGAAAATGCTCTGTAAGGCTGTTCTCCCCCCAAACTTGTTTATCATGTTCTGCGCCTTCTTTGAAGAAGAGTGCCATGTGCAGGCAGAGATAAATCAAGCAGCCAACCCACCCATCCCTATCAGCTTCGGCATGCTGTCTGGAACAGCAGATCAATTTAGTACTGGAATCCAACAGGCTGCTATTCCAGCCCCCTACCAGGACCAGGTTAGGGTAACAGCGTTAGCCGCATGGAAAAAGTTGGCTGAAGGGCCCAGTGAGCCCGCAATGGCCGGGGTCACCCAGCGACCCTCCGAGGAACTGCCCTCTTTCATAGTTCAAGTGGAACAGAACATACAGAGAAAGTTTCCCCCAGGTCCTCTCCAGGACCAGTTTGTAAAAATGCTAGTGTGGGACAGCATGACTGCTGACCACAAGCTTGCCTGTGCCGGGCTCAAAGATTGTTCTATGAAAAAGTGGGTCATTGCCAGTAGAGACGTTGGAAACTACCAACAACAAACCAGGGCCTTAACTTCCGCTCTACAAGCTCAAGCGGAAACGCTTGCAGGTGCTATAACCCAGGCTATTAGTGTCAGGATCCCTAAGGAGAGCCCCAGCCAACCCTCCCATAGGGGTCAATGTTATGGCTGTGGGGAACAAGGTCATTTCAAAAGGGACTGTCCCAACCGGAAAAATAAAAACCTTCCCTCTAAGCATGAGTGCCAGTCTAAGTTTGACAAGGATGGAAAGAAACTAGAGGAGGGGCAATCCCCAGCCCCGTCACCCCAAGGGGATAATCTTAAAATTCAAGGCAAAGAGTTTCGATGCCTTGTTGACACAGGGGCAGATTGAATAGTCCTTAGCCACTATGGCAAAAATAAATGGGTCTTCACCTTCAAAGACAAGCCATTGTGGAACAGCATCACCAATGCCTAAAAAATCAATTATTAAAACAAAAAGGGGGAGTCACCAGCCCTCATCAGCAGTTGGGACAGGCACTCCTAACTTTAAACATCCTAAATTTTTCCAAAAATGAACCCCTGTCTGCCTTCCAGAAACACTGCTCAGCTCAACCACCACGCCCAGAAGTCCAAGTGCAGTGGAAAGACCCCTTAACAGGCCAGTGGAGGGGCCCTGACCTGTTGCTAACTATGGGTTGAGGGTTTGGTTGTGTCTTCCCCCTCATAGAGTCAACCCCTATATGGGTCCCAGCCAAAAATCTTAAGTTCTTGCCAGACACCCAGGGTACTGAGGACCCTGAGGAGTTTATTGTTTGTATGCTTCAGACTGCATTATGAACCCTTTGTGGATACTCCAAGTGGCCGCCCTCCTAGGGTCAACAAGTACAAGGGCCTCTGCCACCGGGGAAGGTCCCCAGGAGCCAGCCAACCAAACCTGGGAGGTCATACAAGCCGCTTGGAGGTGTCTGTATCACATTTAAAAAAAAAATTGCTAACATCACTTTTTGAAGTTGTTTTACAGAATCGACGTGGACTAGACCTGTTGTTCTTACAGCAAGGAGGATTATGTGCTGACCTCAAAGAAAAGTGCTGCTTCTATGCCGACCACTCTGGAGTGGTCAAGGATTCCCTAGCTAAGCTTAGAGAAGGGCTAGAAAAGTGCAAAAAAGAGTGAGAAGCCAATAGTAATTGGTTCCAAAGCTGGCTTTCAGGTTCCCTGTGGCTCACCACCCTGCTGTCCTCCCTGCCAGGCTCCCTAGCATCTTGGGGCCTTATGCCATTCACCAGGTTGTGTCCCTTATAAGACGCAACACCACTTCTCTCGTAATGCTCACCCAGGTGGTAGAGGAGGTGGCCCATAATGAAAGCTCTGACAGCCCTTGGGTCAATATGGCCTTTCAAGAAATCAACACCAATCTCTAAGGCTCTGCCCTGCCCCTGCTTGGCTGGATAGTCAATGACAGGTAAGATTTCCAGAGGGAAACAACCTAAGACAGGGACAGCCACCAGAGGGAATGGAGGCGAGGCTGGGAAGGTTAGCTGCCTTATTAAAACAAAAAGGGGTAGATGTCAGGCCTTAAAACCTAACACCACCTTAAGTGACATTACAAGTGGATTAACGTGGCAGCCTAAGACGGCGCTGGGAGGAAGTAGGGTGGGAGTGTCTGCGGGAACCTTGCCTTAGCCCTTATTGGCCGCACTCGTGAACACTGCGTGATTGCAATAGATAGGCATTGAGACAGGAACACTTAAGCTGATTGGAGGATGTAAAAAACATGCCTTTCCCATTTGCCGTTAAAAGCAAGTGCTTGTGTGCTAATAAACGGAACTGCTGCTCGACAGAACCCCCGCCGTGTCTGAGTGTCCTTTAATGGGGCTGGTTTGGGGCTGGTGGTTGTGCTCACCTCTCTTCACGGCTCTCTTCCCCCATCTCCTCCTAAAGGGGACAGGAGGGAAAGAGGAATCCTGGGCCGTTCACTTGCCCACCGAAAGGAACGAGGCTAGGGCTGTTCGGGTCGGCCGGCGGCAGACCTGACACACCTAGTTTGATCATAATTTTTTAATTTCTTCTGCCAGTCTCTGTCTTTTGATTGAAGAGTTTGATCCATTTACATTTAAAGTAACTACTGATAAGAACTTACTTCTGTCATTTTGTTATTTGTTTTCTATATGCCTCATAGCTTTTTTGTCCCTACTTCCTGCATCACTGTCTTCTTCTGTGTTTAGCTCATTTTTTATAGTGAAACATGTAAATTCTTTTCTCATTTCCTTTTGTATATATTCTATAGCTATTTTCTTTGTGGTTAACATGGGGATTACATTTAATATCATAAAGTTAGAACACTAATTTGAGATATATGTGTTTATCCCCAACAACATACAAAAAGTCTGCTTCTTTAACAGCTCTGTCCCCACACCTTTCAGCTGTTGATGTCGCAAAATTACATCTTTATATATTTTTTATCCAAAAATATAAATTAATAGTTATTTTAAGTGCATTAGTCTCTGAAGTTATGTGCACAGCTGCCTGCCACAGGGCTGGAGGGTGGGGTACTGGTAGTGCTAAGAATTAATATTAACTGAAATTAACCACAGTTTAAAGACCAAGCCTTCAACTCCCTGGAAGTTTCAAGCCTTCAGTAGATTCAGAGATCCAAAACAGTTACATTAGACAGATTCCGCCAGTGTAATTGTTATTTAGGAGTGGAGACAGATTCCTGATGCTTCCTGCTCTGGCATCTTTCCAGAATCCTCTCTCTGAATACTTTAAGGAGAATCAAGTTTTCTTTAAATCAGGGGGGTGGGGGACCAGCTATTTTTATAGCCACTGATTAAAAAATAAGATATGTGAATAAACTAATATAAATTTCAAATCTACAATCTAAATATTGCCTTCAACTTCTTTTTGAAGTATATCTCAGTGTATCAATGAGTGGCTCTATTACTGGGGGGAAACCCTATCATCTGTACGAACAGACACTGACTGAGTACTTTTATGCTCTCGACAATAAAATTAATAAGTTAGCAGTCCCATAAACATGTTAAACATGGGGAATTGACTATTTTTTTTAAAAAAAAAACTAGATAAATATGATTGAACTGAAGGAGAATAGTTACAATTTTAGTAATATAAAACTATAAAATATTTAATTTTCCTACAAATGCATATAATGCAAGTCTGTCTTTCTAGACATGCTTATTTCTTTCCCACCTTAACATATGCACTGCAAAATATATAAAGAGTCCATATTCACTGAAGATCCTGAAATATTATTTAATTATTTGTTAAACTAAGCTTACACAAATTAGGAAAAACTGATGTTGAAATAATACATGAAGTAAGATTTAGTTAGCTATAACCAGTGAGAATTGTATGCCTATCACTCTTCATCTGATTTTAGAAAAAGTGATCAGATGGGGCCGAGCCTGTGGCGCACTCGTGAGAGTGAGGCCCTGGCAGTGCAGCAGCGCTCCTGCCGCGGGTTCGGATCCTATATAGGGTTCGGATCCTATATAGGGATGGCCGGTGCACTCACTGGCTGAGCGTGGTGCGGCCGGTCTCAAAAAGGACAAAAAAAAAAAAAAAGAAAAAGAAAAAAAGAAAAAGTGATCAGACAGCTTGTGCAATTTACACCCTCTTCTACCTCCTCCAGAAAAAAATTTAAGAAAGTCTACATTGTTTACTATGTATTATTTTTTATGTAAATAGTCTTTTCCTGGGGGCAGGGCAAGTGTATTTAATATATGGATAAATGTGATATACAGTAATGCGGTATATAATATATGGATCAATGTGATATATATTACATGGATCAATGTGGCATACAGAGACAGCATTTGAGGATATAGGAGCTTCAGGGAAGAGAAAACCAAAAAATATTAAATCCCTGGGAAGTCTAGGCAATAAAACTGTAGGTTAGAGTTCAAGAACCAAACTCAACTATTCTGGGTAAGATTTTAACACCGACTTAATGAGCAGTTTCTCCATCCTTTAAAAAGGGGCAGGAGGGCACAGAAGTCTTCTTCTGTCATCTGTGGTTGACAGCAAAAGTGTCTAGAAACACATCCAGAACATCAGAGCAGAGAAGGTACCTCACATTAAGATGACTATCTCATAACTACCACAAAATGAATATATGTGCTGCTATTCCATCATTAAATATTTTTCTAAAAGAACATTCCCTTCCCCTTCTAGCTGCTTTCAAACAGATAACACTGAACATTACAAAATATATATGCCAAAGATATAGTAAAAACCCATTTTAAAGTACCTCAAATTTCCCCAGATTTAATTATGGATTAAATTATATGCTTTTATATAAAACTCACATTTATATCTGACTATGTATCCTTATCACTATAAAAAAGAAACCATCCAAATTGAAATCAAAGGTATCTGGATGTTTCTGAAATTGACTTTTTACCAGATTTCTAATGAAAGCATGGTGCACAGATGAAAAATTTCAATATTAGGCTATAGACATAGATAATTGAACTCATTTACACTTATTAAACCAAACCCTTGGAAAAAGGTCCAGTTAATCTATTCTCATCACTGTGAGAATCTGTTCTATTCACTAATTGTAGTATGGGACTTAAAGTTTAAAAAGAGTCAAAAAGATGCTAAAGGAGTTAGTATAATGAAATATTCCATTTGAAATTTGAAAAACTGGTTGCATTTCATAATTAATTTTCCCTGTAAGCTAGGGTTACACCTTAGGAGTCTTCTCAAGAGAATTAAAACATTACCAAATGATGATATTAAAATTGTTTCAAAAGGCAATTATGTAAAATCTCCAGTTGCTTTTTACAATAGTGCCATCAGAAAAATAAAATTTAAAACTCCCACAGCTATTTTATATCCATACTTTCTTTGAAAAAACTTCTTTAAAAATACAAATATTTGGGGCTGAGCCTGTGGCGCATTAGGTAGAGTGTGGCACTGGGAGCGCAGCAGCGCTCCCGCCGCGGGTTTGGATCCTATATAGGGATGACCAGTGCACCCACAGCGCTCACTGGCTGAGCGCGGTGCGGCTGGTCTCAAAAAGGACAAAAAAAAAAAAAAATACAAATATTTGAATTTAAACGAATAGTATATATTATTTTATTTATATAAATCTGAAAGTAAATAATTATATATATTCTGGGATCAGAAATAAAAATGACCATATTTAAAAGTAACTGAAAAAAGAATAAAGTTTTGATGTTACCATACCTACCTTAAACATGATACTATAATGTCCAACAAAAGTTGCATTTATCCATGATCTTGAATGGGGATCACCCAGGAATTCTACATGATACCGTTCAACATTTCCGTCCAGGTCATAGGTCACATATGTCCCTTTAAAAGGATCAGGGCAAAGTATTCCTGGCCAACTTTCAAAAAAATATATTTTTAATTATTTTTATGCTTTAAAAAAGGCTAGACATCAACACAACTGTCACAATCATATCTTAAACTTCCTCATTTGAATTTTAATGACTTTTTTTCACAAAACAGAAACATATTCCTACTTGTATCTTTTAAAGGTAGGATATCCATTTGATACAAGTCATAAGTTGTATCTTTGTAGGTATAGAAAGGTTTGAAATAGTCACAAATTAAAGCTATTGGTAAGATATAAGAGGAAAGAATTATAAGACAAAAAGAATGATCTCCAGGGTCAATAAGAGACACTTAGGCACTGCTGACAGAAAAGATAAGAGAAAAAGATTCATCATATTCATGGTAGGGTTGAATTAACTCTAACCAATCAGAATGAATAATTACTAAAATGTTAACCCACTGGCATAACTTCTAAGAGAGTGGCAGAGAGATGATATTTCCTGAGCTAGGGCTCCTAAAGGAGTCCTCATAGCTCAGGCTGCAATAACACTGTGGAATAAAACCACTGTGGGAAAAGCAGAAATCGAGCTCAGCAGTTCTATTATTGTTCCTTCACCCCCTGCCAATCTGTTACATTGGCAAGTGACCAAACTGTTAGAAATCCTCAGTACTGGAAATAAAATTTATCCTCTATTAAAAATAAGTCTTTAGAGGTGTGTTCATTCATTACATAAACCTCTAGAAATGCCTTGATATGTTTCATTTTTCTCTTTGGGTGTTCATTTCCCAGTTTTGTCTCTTTCTGTTCTTCTACTTTCTGTTTTGGTTTTACTTGTTTTTTCTTTTCTGTACCTGAGCAGAGAGCTCCTATCACTGACACCTCTGATAAGCAAAAACAGAAACAATATTTCCATATGGAGCTCAAACAGGAAATTAGAGAACATGTCCTGAAAAACGCCGGAAGAAAACTCACACCTAGGAAATTATTCATTTTATTTGGTTTATGAGATTCTGTTTTAAAAGGAAGTTTGAAACAATCTAAAAACTTACAGATGTATAATCATGTTTAAAATTCTCGATTATAAATATAAATAAAAACAAATTTAGCACTGAGAAAATTAGAATTTTTAAGTAAATACAATCCCTCAATATTTTTTTTTTTTTTTTTTTTGTCTTTTCTCCGTGTCCGGCAACGGATCGCAACCCTCAGTGTTGCCCCCGTACCGGACCGGGGACCGGCAACGGGATTGCAAACCTCGGTGTTGCTCCCGCGCCTCGCTCAGCCAGTGAGCGGGAACCGGTCTGTATGTGGGATCCGAACCCTCGGGCGGGAGCGCCACCACGCTTCCCAAGCGGCGCACTATCCAGTGCGCCACCGGGCCGGCCCACACTCAATATTTTAAAAATAATTTCTGTATTTTTAAACAGTAAAAGTTAGGAAAATTGACTCTTATAATGCTATTATAAGAGAAACTGAGGAGGAATATGACAAATATTTAAAAAGTTGTCCTGAAAAAACCTGGGGTGGAATTAGAAGAGAGCAAAACTATCTTTTCCTGGGGCAAATTAATAATGTCAGTGTTCCTGGTACTCCTTTGATGCTTTATCACATTTAATCCTCCCACCAACCTTATGAGATGGGTATTTATTTCCTCTATTCAAATGGGAACACTGAGTCTGGGAGATATTACGTAACTTTCCCAAGAAGACTATTAATAAGAGGTAAAGACATCATTCGTAAAGATGTCATTCAAAAGAGGTCTTCCTGATGCCAAAATCCAAATGTTTTCCAATTGATTAGATCACAGTCATGGCTCAGAAGCAGGACCAGTACCAAAGGAAGGGAAACCACAAGGAGACTATACTGAACTCAAGAAAAAGGAGTTCAGAAGAATTAATTGGCCCAGAGAGAAAATATTCAACTTCATAAATTATATTGCCTTGCTGATCAGAGCCTAAGCAATCATTAGGTAAATGGTACTAAAGTGTGTGGTATGTAGTGTAGGGTGTGTGTGTGTGTGTGTGTTTAAGAATGTGGTATGTGTACAGGAGTGGGGAAACTATACAACTTGTGAAGGTCTTCTCCAGTTCTATGATAAAATGAATTTGAGAAGGATTACCTTGTATCACAGTCAAAAGAGCAAAGTTACTAAAATTACAAAAGGCCTTTCTTATTAGACATTTGGGCAATAAGAAATACTACTGCATCAACATCAAGGACAGAATTATTATGTAGTTTCAGTGTAATAATAACAAATAGGATATAGATGAGCTTGTTTCAATAATATCTATTTCCCCCCTTCAGATAAAATATCCTAACTATACTTAGTTATTTTATTTTTCCTACATATTAAGTCCACATTTTCTTAAATATTTAGTTTTAATGTCTCATAGAAATTGACTTCTTATTTTTAAAAACTATAACTCTGAAATTAAAATGATTATTTAGTATTTAAATAGCAGAACGTAAATTATTTGGCTGAAACTCTGTGTTAGCAATCCAATCCATGGGCTTTAATATTCTATCCAGGCAAAACTGCACTGTATACAAGAACTAAGTTTTTAAAATGTTACCAATAATTCTAAACTCTGACTAACTGTTCAGAGAATAAAAAGCAGGAAGCTAAGGCAGCCAGCAAATAATGGCAGAAAGCCTTGACTAGGAAATGTACAGTAGAAACTTGATAGAATTTTATAGACCAAGATCCAAAGTATGCATATCTAATATACCCAAACATTCAAAAATATCTGTACAGCTGTCGATTTCTACTTCAGTTTGCAGCACTGTAGAGTGAGAAAGATAATGATGTTCAAGTCAGGAAAGTCAGGCTCTAGTTCTGCTTTCTACCAGACAAGAAGCATCAATCAGTTATCTAGACCTCCCTGTACTTCTGGTTCCACACCATCTTGTTACAAAGTTCAAACAAATGTGTGCTTTTTGTTTTTTGGCGAATTTTGGATAAATTTCCAGACACACACAAACTACCAAAACCGAGCCAAGAAGATGTACAAAATCTGAACAGACCAATAACAATAAAAGAGATTGAAGCTGTTATCAGAAGGCTCCCAACAAAGAAAAGCTCAGGACCAGATGGGTTCAATGCAGAATCCTACCAAACCTTCAAAGAGGAATTGATACTAGTTCTCTATCAACTATTCCAAAAGATTTAAACATAGGCCATTCTCCCAAATTCATGTTATGAAGCAAACATCACCCTGATACCCAAACCAGACAAAGATACAACAAAAAAGAAAACTAAAAGCCAATATCCTTGATAAATATAGATGCAAAAATCTTCAATAAAGTTCTAGCTAATAGAATACAGCAACACATACACAAAATTATCCACCACAATCAAGTGGGATTCATCCCAGGGATGGAAGGTTGGTTCAACATATACATATCAATAAATGTGATACACCACATCAATAAAATCAAAGGCAAAGACCATATGATCATCTCTATAGATGCTGAAAAAGCATTTGACAGCATTCAACATTGGTTCATGATAAAGACTCTATGAGTGAGGTATAGATGGAAAGTATCTCAACATAATTAAAGCCATATATGCCAAGCCCACTGCCAATATCATCCTGAATGGGAAAAACCTGAAAGCTTTACATTAAGAACAGGAACTAGACAAGGATGCCCACTCTCACCACTCCTATTCAACACAGTGTTGGAAATACTAGCCAGAACAATCAGAGAAGAGAAGGAAATAAAGGGCATCCAGACTGGAAAAGATGAAGGCAAACTGTCCCTGTTTGCAGATAACATGATCCTATATATCAAACAACCTAAAGCCTCTACAAAAAACTCTTAAAGTTGATAAATGATTTCAGCAAAGTAGCAGCATACAAAATCAACATACGAAAATCAGTAGCATTTCTATACTCCAACAGTGAACATGCAGCAAAAGAAATCAAGAAAGCTAGCCCATTTACAATAGCCACCAAAACGATAAAATACTTAGGAATAAAGCTGAAAAAGGATGTGAAAAATCTCTATGAAGAGAACTACAAACCACTGTTGAGAAAAATTAAAGAGGACACAAGAAGAGGGAAAGGTATCCCATGCTCTTGGATCGGAAGAATTAACATTATGAAAATGACCATACTACCCAAAGTGATATACAAATTCAATGCAATCCCCATCAAAATTCCAATGACATTTTTCTAAGAAATGGAAAAAATTATCCAGACAAATATATGCAATAACAAAAGACCATGCATAGCCAAAGCAATTCTGAGCAAAAATAAATAAATAAATAATAAACCTGGAGGCACAACACTATCTGACTTTAAACTATACTGCAAAGCTATAATAACCCAAACAGAATAGTAATGGCATAAAAACAGACACACTGATCAATGGAATAGAATAGAGAATCCAGAAATCAACCCATACACCTACAGCCATCTGATCTTTGACAAAGGCACCAAGTCCACACACTGGGGAAGAGACTGCCTCTTCAGCAAGTGGTGCTGGGAAAACTGGATATCCATGTGCAGGAGAATAAAACTAGACCCCTACCTCTGACCATATACCAAAATCAATTAAAGAATTAAGTATACATCCTGAAACAATGAAATTCCTTAAAGAATACATAGGGGAAACACTCCAGGAAGTAGGACTGGGTACAGACCTCATGAATATGACCCCAAAAGCACAGGCAACCAAGAAAAAATAAACAAATAGAATTTTGTCAAAATAAAAAGCTTCTGCACAGCAAAAGAAACAACTAACAGAGTGAAAAGACAACCAACAGAGTGGGAGAAAATATTTGCAAAATACACACCTGGCAAAGGATTAATATCCAGAACATATAAGGAACTCAAACAACTTCATAGCAAAAAAGCAAGTAACCCAATTTAAAAATGGGCAAAGCAGATGAATAGGCATTTCTCAAAGGAAGATATACAATGGCTGACAGACATGAAAAAATGCTCAAAATCACTCATTATCACGGAAATGCAAATCAGAACCACTTTGAGATACCATCTCATTCCAGTTAGTATGGCTAATATCCAAAAGACTGAGAATGATAAATGCTGGTGAGGCTGCAGAGAAAAAGGAACCCTCCTACACTGTTGGTAGGACTGCAAAATGGTACAGCCTTTATGGAAAATGGTATGGAGTTTCCTCAAACAATTATAGATAGATCTACCATATGACCCAGCTATTCCAGTGCTGGAAATATAACCAGAGGAATGGAAATCATCATGTTGAAGGCATACTTGTATGCCAATGTTTACTGCAGCACTATTTACAATAGCCAAGAGTTGGAAACAGCCCAAATGTACATCAGAAGATGAGTGTATATGGAAAATGTGGTATGTCTACACAATGGAATTCTACTCTGCTAGAAAAGAGTGAAATACTACCATTTGCAGCAACATGGATGGACCTAGAAAAAATTATATTAAGTGAAATAAGTCAGGCACAGAAAGAGAAATACCACATTCTCACTTATTTGTGGGACCTAAACATAAATAAATAAATACACAAACAAATGGGGGGTGGGGTGGGGAAGAAGACACAATAATCACAATTCCTTGAACTTGTGAAGACAAGTGAACACATACGATGTTGATGGGTGGGAAAAGGGAGAGGGAGGGAAGAGGGAGGAATCTGTAAAGGGACACATGAAAATCAACTACATTGCATATTGATAAAACTAACTAAATAAATAAACAAATAAACACTGTAAAGTGCCATTGTTATGGGCTGAATTGTATTCCCTCTCCAAATTCATATGTTGAAGTCCTGGGTAATTTAGGGTTATCTAGTACCTCAGAATGTGACCATATTTAGAGAGAAGGCTTTTAAAGAGGTAATTAAGTTCAAATGAGTTCACTGGGGTGGGCACTAATCCAATGTGGCTGGTCTTGTAAGAAGAGGAGATAGGATATAGACATAAACAGAGAGACGGAAGACCATGTGAGGAAGCAGCAAGAAGGTGGCCATCTACAAGCCAAGAAAAGAATCTCAGAAGAAACCAAGACTCCCTGCCAATACCTTGATCTCAGGATTTCTAGCCTACAGAACTGTGAGAAAATAAATTTCTGTTGTTTAACCCACCCAGTCTATGGTGTTTTGTTATGGCAGCCTCAGCAAACTAATACACCAAATATGTGCAAGATAACTGGTATAGTTGAGAAGAAGGAATGACACAGAAATATTTTTGCCTCATTAAAATAATTACTTAGAAACTAGATAAATTTGATATTTAGATCTTTTTAAAACCTAAAGGAAGCATACAAATCATGGTGTAAAAAATCTGAAATCACACAAACACACACACACACACAAATAATAAATTGCTTGGATTTGAGGTCTGTAGATTACTGATTTGCTACTAAATTGTCAACTGATATTAAAGATAAAAAATGTGTTAAAATACACCCCAAAGGATAGACAAAATGGACTCACTGCAGTTAAATTGTTAAACAGAACCAAGTGGCCTCAGGGGGAGGGAAAGGACAGACGCATATTTCTCAGCCTGCATGTATATATCTCACTAACCCTTACGAAGTTTTCTTTTCTGTAACCAAACAAAGGCAACTCTCAGCAGATAAGGCCAAACCAGCTATACTGACCTTGACCTTCAACAAGTCCAGCTGGCACCAGCCACCAACCCCCTCTTTCTCATTCTTTAGGGCCCACTATGGCTCTGGTTAGACAGAAATGGACTCTAAGGACATTCTTCTCCCTCTTCTCAGATGAGTCCACATCAAAGCCAGCCATAGCCAGCCTATAGAGCTTGCACAATTACACACCTTTGTGATATGTTTGTTCATTGCTCATATGTACAGCCCTCTCCATAAATATTCACAGCATTTCTCTAAGCTCTCTGAATATGCATATGAATCTGATATTAGAATGAATAAATACTATCCTTCCTCCTTTGTTCTCCAGAGTGCTTGACTTCAGTCCTGCCCAGGTCTGTGGTCCCCAATCTGCAGACTGTCTTTTCTTTGAAAATAAAGTCTCACTTTTCTCTTCAGCATATCTTGTGTTCCTCCTTTGTTAAGTCATAAGTATAGAAATATATCAACCCACCCCATAACCAACCATTAAAAATTTTTTACAGATCATAAGTTAATAATACAATATAAACTGATAAAATTATTTTTCCTTAGTAAAAATTCTTATTCCGTGAAGTTGACAAGTCCCAAATATAAGCTGCCAGGAGATGATGACCGGGCAACAGCCTACAGGGATGGTGGAGTGTGAGAATGAAGCAGACATTCAACTGCCCCCTGGATACTGAGCAGAGTCCTGTGGCTCTTGTGCCTGAGTTAGAGGAAGGGTAAACAGAAGACTGTCCAGCAGCCCTAGATCATGGAAGAGGAAAACCTAGAGGATTACAGATTGTTTCAGACGGTTTGGAACACAAAGAAGCCTAACATTTCAGAAAAATTGGAAGTGATAATGGAAAATCAAGTAGAACTTCAGAACCTAAATGAAGAAGACTATCTAATTACTATCAGGTTCACGCCACAGTATCTCATTGCTGTTTGGTGACTCTTATTAGGCTATGTTTAAGAGTAAACTTGAGTGGAGTTTAACCTTTAAACCTATATTGAAAATCTACATTTCTGAAGGAACTCATTCAAAGGAAAACTTCAACAGGGAGGGAAACTAATAAGAATGAGTGGCAGCAGCAACGAAGACCCCCAATTTATCAGAAATCTAGGGATGTGGATCTTTCAACTTGATTAATAGCTATTTTAAAAGCAACCAAACTGTAATTGTTACATTACAGTGTTCAAATTCTGTAAAATGTAAGGAGCTCATGTTTAATGCTTGGTGATTTGCACTTCACAGCAATTTTTTAAAGAATCATTTCCAAGCAATATTAAATTATAAGTAGCACCTACTCTATTCAGCATAAAATAATAGCAGGATTTCTAACAGTTGAGTCATGAAAGAAAAATATTTTGTAGTCATATAAAAGATGAGCTGCTACTTTGCTAATACAAATTCTGATACAACTACTTTTTACATCAAATATCTATTGGGCCCAACAGTATTCATTTTAAATTATTACTCTTTAAAATATAAATAAAAATGGAGAAGACTTTTAAAAAGAATCAGATACTAATGAAAGAAAAAGATTCTGTTCCCTACTTAAAATATTTTAAAATATAGAAAATATTGCTTGCTAATTTAAAGACGAATTATAAAAAGTATTGTCATATGTCCAAATAATTGGGGCACTTTAGTATTTCTTCAGGCAGCAGAGAGGAATTGTCTAAATCCTAGTCATTATAACCCAGCTAAAAATGAACGTACCAAACTAAAGGAAAAGCTGAGCAGAGGCAGCAGATGGAGAAAACATGATTAATTCTCTGTCTGTTACATCCATCATGTTTTCTGACTTGCTATGAATGAAGAAAGCTGATGTCCATTTTTTGTCCTCACACTGATTCAGTTTGAGTTCAAACATTGTCACCCATGAGAGCTCATTGTACACTTCTACTTCCATCCATATTTTTCACTTTCCTATGAATGAGAAATTCTGATGTGTTGCCTGGGGACTTAAAGGTGGAAAGGGAGAGTATAGGCCACCTGACAAAAGGGTACCATAGTTACAAGAAAAGTGTATGATCAATTTTAGAATCTGTGGGTGGTGGGAAGTAAAATGCATGAGCAGAACAAAAGTCAAATAGATACCAGGTGCTGAAATCCATCAGAGGAAAGAGCAAATTTTGGCAGGACAAGTAACCTCAGGGGAAGTATAGATATATTACAAAGAAACCGATGTTTTACACATTTGTTATCTAGGGGAAATGAATTTTAATAAGATAATTATTGCCCCCAATAGAAGTTGAAACTTCAGCATGGTTTCAATGGCCATGTATTTATACCCAGTTAGAAGTACTTGACTGTTATTTTCACACTGTGGTTTAATTAAAAGTTTAAGAGGAGGGCAAACTTTACTTCAGCCTTATTCCTAAACTGTTGGAAACAAAATGAATGAGATGGAGTCATGACTAACCAAATGATATATTTGCCAAGAAATCTCTATACTGTACCTAACTGCAGGAGCTGTTGGAAAAGGAAGTTTCCCATCCAGACCCACACATTCTAAGTATATCAATTCATATACAAAAGAATGTAAATAAGCAATCAACTTACATTTTATAATACTGAAAGGATCTAGTAAAAATGTTAATTTATAAGTTTATATATTACATCTAAAAAGTATCACTGGATTGCTTTGTTAACTTAAAGTCATATTTTATTACCAAACTGTTTGGACTACACTACATTAGAATGCAAATATAGGGGCCGCCCGGTGGCGCACTGCTACAGTGCGCCGCTTGGGAAGTGTGGCAGCACTCCCGCCGAGGGTTCGGATCCCACATACAGACCGGCCGCTCACTGGCTGAGCGAGGTGCAGGGGCAACACCGAGGGTTGCGATCCCGTTGCCGGTCCCGGTCCGGTACGGGCGTGACACTGAAGGTTGCGATCCATTGCCGGTCACGAAAAAAGACAAAAAAGGAAAAAAAAGAAAAAAAAAGAATGCAAATATATTTTCTATAAATTAATTTTCATATTTATGAGAAAGCTTTGTAAAATATCTGTGTAAATATACCCAAAGTATTTAACCTAAATAGAGCCTAGCAGTTTCTGCTAGACAATGTATCTTCCTGAATTAAGTGAGATATATATAGTTGTTTTTTCTTTGTTACTACTGGACTCTAAGTGAATACAATACTTTTTGATCATTTAAAAAAAAAAATCAAGGCTGCTTAAACACTGTGAGATAGTTTTTCTCTTCCTTGTACACACAGACATTCCTACCTCCAAGTACATACACATAAGCATAAATATAATCTGATTTTCCATGGACCTTGCCCATAAACAAAGTGCTGTTCT
Source organism: Galeopterus variegatus (assembly GCF_000696425.1). NCBI lineage: Eukaryota > Metazoa > Chordata > Mammalia > Dermoptera > Cynocephalidae > Galeopterus > Galeopterus variegatus. The sequence continues at coordinate 285,632 of NW_007726790.1, read as the reverse complement.
CGTGACAATTATTTGTTTTATTATATTAAATAGGCAATTCTAGATTCTGTATCAGTCTCTCTTTAGCTTTATTAGAGGGTGTCAATTCTTTTGAGAAAGAGTAACTCTCAAATGTTGACAAGATTGAGTTTCTGAGCCTTAAAAGCTGGACATAAAGACATAGGCTAAAGAAAATTGACCCACATGAGGCTGCACTGCTAAGAATCTCTACAGCCAGCAACTGGTCTTTCCACTTGGAACTTTAAAGACTATAACATTGCTTAAATAAGAACTGATATTTGACTATTTCTAGTAAGTTAATTCCATCTTTATACTTTACTATTACAATGTATCCTGTTACTATCCTTCTATGCATTTGTGCTGCTGACTAAGCAATGTAAGTCGATTTGAGTTTCTCAATCAGTATTTTAAGGTTGTGCTCAACTTTGTTCAAAAAAAGGAATATATGTGACTACTTAGTCAAATGCATTCCATTTTCAAATAAGTAGGATGGTAGATACAGCTGTATTTTTCAAATATTTTGATGGCCCTAATCAAAGATTAGAGAAATTTAGGCGCTGCAATAAAACATATTTCATTTGTAATTTTAAGTCTGGAGCCTCAGTTACTAGCACAAAACTGCAAAAGAAATTTCTAATCAAATTTCTAACAAAGTATCTCAGACACAGTGACAAAAAAAATCCATTTCTTGAACTAGACTTATTAAAACTTCAGAATTTCCATTAGAGAATACACTTTGCTTTCAAAATGTTAATTTTAGACATAAAAAATAATATGGGACTACAAATACCTTCATAAATAACCTCATAAAATGATTATTTATATTCATATCTTTTAAAATATTTTTTCTTACATAACTATCTATTTCCTCTTGATGTCCTAATTATTACATGGAAGCTAATTAATAATAATTTTTTTACAACATTATCACATTTGATCCCTAGAAAAGTCCTCAGTAACAAAGGGCATTTCCAAGAGATTTCCCACATTTGCAAAGATATTATTGTAAAGATATTATTATTATTACTGTAAGTATATTAGTTTGCTAGGGCTGTCATAACAAAATACTATAGACTGGGTGGCTTAAATAACAGAAATTTATTTTCTCACTGTTCTGAAGTCTTGAAGTCCAAGATCAATGTGTCCACAGCTTTGGTTTCTTCTAAGGCTTCTCTCCTTGGTTTGTAGTAGACTGCCTTCTTGCTGTGTCATTACATGGTCTTTCCTCTGTGCATATACTCCTGATATCTTTTTGTGCATCTAAATTTCCTCTTCTTATAAGAACTTCAGTCAGATTAAATTAGGGCTCACCCTAACAGCCTTGTTTTAATTTAATTACATCTTTAAAGGCCCTATCTCTGAATAATAGCCACATTCTGAGGTACTAGGGCTTCAACATATAAATTTGGGGGGAACACAATTCAGTCCATAACAGTAAGCTGGAGAGCAAGAATATAAATCTAGGAATGGACTTAAAGGCCTGGTGTGTATGTGTGTTGGAATAAGACCACCACAATCTCTCTATTAAAGCCAAAATCTTATTTTCTTCATGAAGTGTAGTTGAACATGAACGAAAACAAGGTAATGAGCCAGAATATACCAGCTTTAAGAACATTATGTTGGAGGATGTAATGTAAGATAAGGGAATCTGGGAAGATAGCAACAACAGTAGTACAGTTTTAGAATTTCCTGAAATTTCCCCATTTATATATGCAGAACAACTATAACAGCAATATCAAACCTGACACACAACATCTATGGTAAAACTAAGTGATAAGCTATCCACATGAACACCAAAACAGAAACAGGCAGCTACAAACTAACAATTACAAGACCCACATAATATTTGTATGTTTGAGAGGAATGAGGATACGAGGAGGAAGACAATCAGACGTCTTATGGCTTTGAGAAAGGAGAATTTCAAAACTGCAACAAGCATTCACTGGAAAGTGCAGCAAGTCAAACCGAGAACAGCAACCAAAACTGCAAGGGGCATTGCAACAAAATCTGAAAGTGTTGGAGCAGTCTGGGCCATATGAACACTGAAAACTAACCAACAAAGATGCTCTCCAGGAAAAAAGCTCACAATTATGAGAAACTGCTGGAAGTAACATCCAAACTGAAGAGGACAGGAGCAATAAGAACAAAGGAAAAAGAAGGTGTAAATAAAAGTAGGGCTATAACACCAAAGGAACAACCATGAAAGAAAAAACTGGTAAGTTAGAATTCATTAAAATTTTAAAAATCTGCTCTGCAAAAGACAATGTCAAAAGAATGAAAAGATAAGCCACACACTGGGAGAATATATCTGCAAAAGACATATCTGATAAAGGACTGGTATCCAAAACATAAAAGAATTCTTAAAAATCTACAATAAAAAATGAATGACCCAATTGAAAATAGGATAAAAGATCTGAACAGACACCTCACCAAAGAAGATAAGCAAATGAAAAGATGTTGAACAGCATATGTCCTTAGGCAAATGCAAATTAAAACAATGACATACACTTATTAGGATGGCCAAAATCCAGAACAATGACATCACCAAATGCTGACAAGGATGTGAAGCAACAGGAACTCCCATTAATGGCTGGTGGGAATGCAAAATGGTATACTTTGGAAGACAGTTTGGCAGTTTCTTACAAAACCACATATACTCATACCATACAATTCAGCAATTGCATTCCTTGGTATTTACTCAAAGGAACTGAAAAGTTATGACCACACGGAAACCTGCACATGGATGTTTATAGAAGCTTTATTCATAATTGCAAAACATTAGAAGCAACTATGTTATTCAGTAGTATGAATAAATCGCGGTACAAATGTATTCAGTAATAAAAAGAAATGAGTTATCAAGCCATGAATGTACATGGAGAAAATGTAAATGAAAGAAGCCAGTCTGAAAATGCTACAAACTGCATGATTCCAACTATATGGCATTTTAGAAAAAGCAAAACTATGGTGACAGTGAAAACATCAATGGTTGCCAAGGGTTTGGGGTCAGTAAAGGATAAACAGGTGGTGCACAGAAAAGTTTTAGGCCAGAGAAACTATTCTGTATAAAACTATAATAATGACTACATTTCATTATACATTTGTCAAAATGCATAGATTTTTACAACATGAAGAATTAACCATAATGTATACTATGGACTTGGTTGATAATGATAGGTAAATGTTGGTTCATATATTATAATAAATGTGCCATACCGGTGCAATATGTTGATGGTTGTGGGGGATGTGTCGGGGGTGGGTAGGAAGAGAACATGGGGAAATTTTTGTACGTTCTTTTTTTAATTTTATTTATTTATTTATTTATTTTTAGTTTTATTTTCTTTTGTCAATATACAATGTGGTTGATTACTGTAGCACATTATCAAAACCTACCTCCCTCTTCCTTCTCCCCCCTCCCTCCTAACAATCTTCTTTCTGTTTGCTTGTTGTATCAACTTCAAGGAATTGTAATTGTTGTGTCTTCTTCCCTCCTCCCCCCCAGGTTGTTTGTGTATTTATTTATTTTTAGCTCCCACAAGTAAGTGAGAACATGTGATATTTCTCTTCCTGTGCCTGACTTGTTTCACTTAATATAATTCTCTCTAGGTCCATCCATGGCATTGCAAATGACAGTATTTCATTCTTTTTTATAGCAGAGTAGTATTCCATTGTGTAGATATACCACATTTTCCGTATCCACTTATCTGATGATGGACATTTGGGCTGGTTCCAACTCTTAGCTATTGTAAAGAGTGCTGCGATGAACATTGGAGAGCAGATATACCTTCGACTTGATAATTTCCTTTCCTCTGGGTATATTCCCAGTGGGATAGCTGGGTCATATGGTAGATCTATCTGGAATAGTTTGAGGAATGTCCATACCATTTTCCATAGAGGCTGCACCATTTTGCAGTCCCACCAGCAGTGTATTAGAGTTCCTTTTCCTCCGCAACCTCGCCAGCATTTATTGTTCACAGTCTTTTGGATATTACCCATCCTAACTGGGGTGAGATGGCATCTCAGTGTGGTTTTGATTTGCATTTCCCTAATGCTGAGTGATGTTGAGCATTTTTTCATGTGTCTGTTGGCCATTCATATATCATCCTTTGAGAAATGCCTATTTAGCTCTTTTGCCCATTTTTTAATTGGGTTACTTGTTTTATTCTTGTAAAGTTGTTTCAGTTCCTTGTACATTCCAGATATTAATCCTTTGTCAGCTGTATATTTTGCAAATATTTTCTCCCACTCTGTTGGTTGTCTTTTAACTCTGTTAATTGTTTCTTTTGCTGTGCAGAAGCTTTTTAGTCTAATATAATCCCATTTGTTTATTTTTCCTTCGATTGCCTTTTGGGGTCATATTTATGATGTCTGTGTCCAGTCCTACTTCCTGAAGTGTTTCTCCTATGTGTTCTTTAGGAAGGTTTATTGTTTCATGGTGTATATTTAATTCTTTAATCCAATTTGAGTTGATTTTGGTATATGGTGAGAGGTATGGGTGTAGGTTCATCCTCCTGCATATCAATGTCCAGTTATCCCAGCACCATTTGCTGAAGAGGCAGTCTCTTCCCCAGTGTATAGGCTTGGTGCCTTTGTCAAAGATCAGATGGCTGTAGTTGTGTGGGTTGATTTCTGGATTCTCTATTCTATTCCATTGATCAGTGTGTCTGTTTTTATGCTAGTACCATACTGTTTTGGCTATTATAGCTTTGTAGTATAGTTTAAAGTCAGGTGGTGTTATACCTCCAGCTTTATTTTGGTTATTATAGCTTTGTAATATAGTTTAAAGTCAGGTAGTGTTATGCCTTCAGCTTTACTTTTTTTGCTCAGCATTGCTTTGGCTATGCGTGGTGTTTTGTTATTGCATATAAATGTCCGGATAGTTTTTTCCATTTCTGAGAAAATTGTCAATGGAATTTTGATGGGGATTGCACTGAATTTGTATATCACTTTGGGGAGTATGGACATTTTCACAATGTTGATTCTTCCAATCCAAGAGCATGGGATATCTTTCCATCCTCTTGTGTCCTCTTTAATTTCTCTCAGGAGTGGTTAGTAGTTCTAATTAGAGAGATTTTTTACATCCTTGGTTAACCCAATTCCTAAGTATTTTATTTTTTTGGTAGCTATTGTAAATGGGCAAGCTTTCTTGATTTCTCTTTCTGCATGTTCACTATTGGAGAATAGAAATGCAACTGATTTTTGTGTGTTGATTTTGTATCCTGCTACTTTGCTGAACACATTTATCACTGCTACTTTGCTGAACACATTTATCACCTCCAAGAGTTTTTTTGTAGAGGCTTTAGGCTTTTCGATATATAGGATCATGTCATCTGCAAAGAGGGACAGTTTGATTTCATCTTTTCCAACCTAGACGCCCTTTATTTCCTTCTCTTCTCTGATTGCTCTGGCTAATACTTCCAACACTATGTTGAATAGGAGTAGTGAGAGTGGGCATCCTTGTCTAGTTCCTGTTCTTAAAGGAAAAGCTTTCAGCTTTTCCCTATTCACGATGATATTGGTGGTGGGATTATCATATGGCTTTAATTATGTTGAGATACTTTACATCTATACCTAACTTATAGAGGGTCTTTG
>NW_007726790.1:277192-278727 GCF_000696425.1 Galeopterus variegatus | reverse complement strand
TCGTTGAGTAGAATGTTGTTTAATTTCCATGTGTTTGTATACTTTTCAGGGTTTTGTTTATTATTGATTTCTAATTTTAATCCATTGTGGTCTGAGAAAATACATGGGATAATTTCAATTTTTTTGAATTTATTGAGACTTGATTTTCGACCTAACATGTGATCTATCCTGGAGAATGATCCATGTGCTGACGAGAAGAATGAATATTCTGAGGTTGTTGGATGGAATGTTCTGTAGATATCTGCCATGTCCAATTGGTCTAGACTATTATTTAGATTTGTGTTTCTCTGCTGATTCTTTCCCTAGATGATCTGTCCAATATTGACAGTGGGGTGTTCAGGTCCCCTGCTATTATGGTATTAGTGTCTATTTCCTTCTTTAGGTCTAATAGAGTTTGTTGTATAAATCTGGATGCTCTGACATTGGGTGCATATATATTTATGACTGTTATGTCTTCTTGATGGATCAATCCTTTTATCATTATGTAGTGGCCCTCATTATCTCTTTTAATGGTTTTTATTTTAAAGTCAATTTTATCAATCCTTTCACTCTTAGTCTGTATTAGTCTTTATGGGTGAGGTGGGTCTCTTGAACGCAGCATATAGTTGGGTCCTCCTTTAATCCAGTCAGACAGTCTGTGTCTTTTGATTGTGGAATTTAATCCTTTTACATTAAGAGTTGTTATTGAAGAGTGTTGATTTACTCCTAGCATTGATTTTTGTTTGGGTGTCTTAAGTGTCTTTTGTTCCTTTCTTTCTGATTTACTGTTTGTTTTCTGTATTTGTAGGCTCCTTGGGTTGTAGATAAACTTTTTTTCCCTCTTCATTGTTGCCCTTTTTATTTTACTAGTGGGTTTTAATTTTTCTTGAATTTTTATGGCAGTGGTAGTTATTTTTCAGGTACCAAACCCAGTACTCCCTTGAAAATTTCTTGTAAGGGTGGTCGTGTGGTAGTGAACTCCCACAGTTTTTGTTTGTCTGAGAAATATACTATTTGTCCTTCATTTCGGAAGGATAACCTTGCGGGGTACAGCATTCTTGGCTGGCTATCTCTGTCTTTCAGTATTTTGAATATTTCATCCCATTCCTTTCTGGATTATAGGGTTTGTGATGAAAAGTCTGATGTTAGTCTGATTTAGGCTTCCTTATAGGTGATTTGATGCTTCTCTCTTGCAGCTTTTAAGATTTTTTCTTTGTCTTTGAGTTTTTTCAATTTGATTATAACATGTCTTGGAGAAGACCTTTTTGGGTTGAATATGTTTGGGGATCTTTGAGCTTCCTGAATCTGAAGATCTGTGACTTTTCCTATACCTGGGAAGTTTTCTGCCACTATTTTGTTGAATATGTTTTCAATGCAATCGCCTTTTTCCTCTCCTTCTGGAATACCCATGACTCGAATATGTGAACACTTAAAGTTGTCTGATATCTCTCTCAGATTTTCTTCAATGCTTTTGATTCTTTTTTCTTTCTTTCTTTCTTTCTTTTTTTTTTTTTTTTTTTTTTTTTTTTTTTTTTTTTTGTCTGCCTGTTATTTCA